>NC_045429.1:308835595-309011562 GCF_902635505.1 Sarcophilus harrisii
GGTTGCCTTTCCCCTCCCTTGACTAGATAATAGCCTTGTGAACTTTAAAGATCTGCAGCAGTGGCATCCACCAGATCAAGAAATACAAAAGTGACTAAATTTACCCCCCAATCAAGAACTGAGAAGCACCAGAAGGAAAGTGGAATCGAGAAACCTGCATCATTCTACCTTATGGTGATTTGTGAGGATCCAAAAAGAGAGAAAAAATTTAATCATCAAGGCTAAATTTACTCTTATGATATCACCATAAATACCAACTTTGGAGGCAGTCAGAGTTGTGTTTTGCCCAGAGTCACACAGCTAATAAGTCTGAAGCTACACTGAGCTAGGTCTTCCTGACTCTCTATCCACTGAATCATCTAGCTACCCCAGAAATACATATTTTCTAAAATTGAAGTGAATCTGATTGGCGTGTAATTAAGGGGAAGCTCATGAAGTTAGTATTATCAAACTCCTCCCAAGACCTTAACATTATTACTAGAAGGTTCAAGGGAGAAGTAGTCAACCATCTTCTGATAATCTCATCCACATTCTCTTGTTTAGGAAAAATTAAGAGGGTGTTCCCATGGATGAAACAAGGTTTGAAGGAAAAAAGATTAAAAAAGGAAAACACTTACTAGAAGAGGCAATCTATTTATAGGAGAAACATATAGCTCAAGAAGTGGTTTGCTCTAACAGAAAGAAAATTCTCTAGCCTGAAGCTAGTGTCCCTGAACCTAACCAAGAAAAAATCATGTGGGCAAAACTGAGGTTAAATATATCAGAGGGAAGGGACAACTTTTCTCTTGAAGGATCAGGTCTTCCTGGGGGCTGTGGGAAAAACCCATAAGAATAACCATGTGTTCAGTAGCAAATAATTAAAGAAATTTGGTGCCAAAAAAAGGGCCAAGTTTCCAGCCATATGAAAGGAGAAGACTAATGTTGTGATTTATGTAATTATAGAAGAGATAGTTAGAGTCCCACAAAAGATCTAAAAAGAAAATAAATGATTTAATATATCAAAAAATAATTAATTCCAGTGGAAATGCAAAATCAACATACTTTGAAGAACTGATAATCAATTCACACAATAATTACAAACGAATAAGATGGCTCAACCCCTAAGAAGCCCAATAACAACCTAAAGCCAGGAAAAGAGGGGGCAAGGCAGAAAAGACTTATCAAAATTAATATTACCAGATGAGTAAAGGAAAGGAAAACTCCTTCAATTAAAAACATAAGAAAGGAATTATACAGGTTAATGCCAATGAAGAGAATTAACTCGTTGATTAAATCCCCAAGAACAACACAGGACAGACAAAAGGAATGGCCAGAAAAAGGAGACAGACAAGGCTAGGGAAGGGTTACCCAAATCCCCCAAATAGGAACAAAGACAATTCTAAGAGGCTGGGCGAAGATGGCAGATTCCAGGAAGCAATTCAGCTGAACGCTCTCAAATTTCCCTTCTAAACAACATAGAAATCATTCCATCAAATTTTGAACAGCAAGTCCATAAAGGTTGGGAGGAGACATTTTTCCGGTAGAAACAACAGAAAGTCAGGGGAAAATATTGACACAGAGGGGGAGCCAGCCAAAAGGATGTTGGGCAGCAACCGTGTGGAGTCTTAGGAGTGGCAAACAGCCACTCAGAATTTCGGAGCTCTCAGGTCAGAGACATTAAGGGAGAAAAGACAGACTTCAGAAGATGATTAAGGCCTTTGGCTGGCCCCACAGCTGGCAGTAATTGGGAACTTACTTAGATGCACTTCCGGGCCCTTTAGAGTGGAAAGAGCGCTAGTGTCACAAAGGACCAGTTGCCTGATGTTCGGGAGAAGGGACCTTGCTTCCTTCCTGGGAGCGACAGAGCACAGACCAAGAGAGAAAGGCAGACAAGAGGCACCATCCCCAGTCCCCCTGTAATCCAAAACTTGCAAACCCCAGAACTATGAAAAAAGAGCATTTGACAAAAATCTTATATTGAGGACAAGGTCTTCCCATCTCCAGGTGACTATGATCAACTTTAAATAAAGTTCAAATCAAAAATAGGCTGGAAAAATGAGTAAAAAACAAACAAAAAGACCCATGAAAATACTATGGTAGCAGGGAAGACCTGAGGATGATCTCAGAAGATGACAACGATTGAAAATAATCAAGCCCAAGGCCTGGGAAATGCTGTTGAGCCAAACCCAACCAGTATTCCCAAAGGCACTGAAAGGGATACTATGTTAGATGGAAATTTGTGAAATGAAATTCGAAATGCAATAAATTATGAAAAAAGAACTCACCATTTCTTAAAAGAAAATAACACCTTAAAAAAGCAAAATTGACCTAATGGTAAAAGAGGCACAAAAATTCACTGATAAAAAGAACTTTTTCAAAAGCAGAATTGGCCCAATGGGGAAAAGAGGTACCCAAGTTCAATGAAGAAATTAATTCCTTAAAAATTAGAATTAGGCAAATGGAAGCGTATGACTCCATGTGATATTAAGAAACAAGAAAAGAAAGTCATAACCATGTGAAAAATCTCATTACACAAACATTACACAAACCATGTGATTTGGAAAATAGGTCAAGGAGAAATAATTTAAGATTACCTAAAAACCATAATTGAAAAAATAGCCTCGACATCATTTGTTGAGAAATGATAAAGAAAAACTGCTCTGATAGCTTAGTTCCAGAGAATAAAATAGGAAGGAAAAGAATCTACTAAACACCTCCTGACAAAAGATCTCCAAATGAAAACTCCCAGGACTATTGAGCCATATTCTAGAGCTCCCAGGAGCTCTTATTGCAAGAAAGAGAATTTTTTGCAAGCATCTAGAAAGAAACCCTTAAAATATCATGTCGCTACAGTCAGAATCCCACAAAATTTGAGCCCATGTTAAAAGAAGAGAGACTTTAAAATTTGAAAACAAAGGGCTAAGATTACAGCAAGAAGAACTTTCTCACCATAACTAAGCAAATTTTCAGGAGAAAAAAAAATTCTGAATAAAATAGGGTTCTCATCAGAATTCTGATTAAGAACAATCTGAATAGAAAATTTGACATTTAAACACAAAACTAAACACAAAGGTAAACATGAAAGAATAATCTTAAGGGATCCAATAAAATTAAAGTATTTACATTTTATATGGAACTCCCAGGAACTTTATTCTTAGGGTATTTAGAACGAATCTACATAGTTAGGGAACAAAGGTGTGTTGGTTATTAGGCTGACCTCAAAAAAAAATGAAAGGGTAAAAAGGAGAGATGTCCTTGGATGTATTCGCAGATGTACTGCCCTAGAAATTGGGCAGAGAAAGAGGGATGCACTGGGAGAAAGAAAACAGGAAAGGAAAAATGAGGAAAATGTCCTCATTTAAAAAAAGAGCTCAAAAAAGACCTTTAAAATTTTTAATAGGTTTTTGATTTCCAAGACATAACATTCACGCTTGCAAAACCTTGTGTTCCAAATTTTTCTCCCTCTCTTCCCCCTCCCCTTTCCCCCAAACAGCAAGTAATGCACTATAGTTTTAACATGTGCAACTCTTCTAAACATAATTCCATATTTATCATGCTGCATGAGAAAAATCACATCAGGAAAGGGAAAAAATTGTTTAAGTTAAAAAAAATAAAAAGCAATTAACAACTCTATGCTGTGATCCATATTCAGTCCCCATAGTCCTCTTTCCAGATATAGATGACTCTCTCTATCACAGGGTCATTGGAATTGGCTTGAATCACTTCAGTGTTGAAAAGAGCCAAGGCCATCGCCTCTGACAATCACATTGTCTTCTTGTGGCTATGAATAGTTCTCTATTCTAATCACTTCACTTAGCATCAGTTCATGCAAGTCTCTAGGCCAATCTGAAATCATCCTGCTGATCCTTTTGTATAGGACCATAATATAATATTCCATTACTTTCCTATACCAAAACTTATGCAGTCATTCTCCAACTGATGGGCTTCCACTCAATTTCTACTTCCTTGACACTACAACAGGGGCTACTATCAACATTTGTGCACATGTGTTTCCTTTCCCCTTTTTAGGGGATCATGCTCTCCACATGCTGGATCAAAAGGTTTGCACACTTTAATAGCCCTTTGGGTTTAGTTCCAAATTGGTCTCCAGAATGACTGGGCCCGTTCACTACTCCCCCAAGCATGTATTAGACTCCCAGTTTTCCCACAACCCTCTGACATTTATCATTATCTGTTTCTGTCATCTTAGTCAATGGAGAGCTTTTATAGTAGAGGATAGTAGAGGAGAAGGGGGAAGGGGATGCGAAGCAACATTTGAAGTTTGTTTTCATTTATATTAATTCAAAGAAAGAAGACTATGGGGACAAACCGATTGGGGATAAAAATCTATCATTGCCAGTAAAGAATTGGAAGGGAAAAGCAAAATGAGAAAAAGGACCAAAGATGATGAAAGAAGAGCATGGGTTAAGGAAGGCAATGGCCAGAAGTAAAACATCTTTGAAAGGAGAATGAGATTTATTTTTAAATAGAGCAAAGGATAAACAAAACAAAACAGGTTTGAGGGCAATACATTGTTATAATCAAAGTTAAAGATGTGGAATGTTCTGTAATTTGAAGTGACCATTGTGTTATCATTATTCTATAAGACAAATATGAGAAAACAGTACTATTGAAAGGGCTTCAACTTGGAAGACTGTAGGCAAAAAGTATTTTTTCAAATCTAGGCTACATGAGAAATTTCCCTAGGAAGTGGAAAATACTGCACATACTGTGCCTCTGGCACGTCAACCCCCCTAGTCTATGAGTGGAGTATTGCCACTAAATGGAATCAGTTCTAGGCTGTTCAAGACATTTTAAATAACTCCACACTTTTATTATCTGTGCAGCAAGTGCAGAGTTCTCTAGAAGAATAGAGGCAAATGGGGAGAGCCTCCATGATAAAAGCATTAGCACATATGTTGCTGGGGTCCCCAGCTAGTGCAGACCTGCTGACCCCAACTGGTGCCGAGCACTTAGCCAATTATCATCTCCTCTACAACCTTAGGAGAGGGACGTCTCCGTCCCTGGTTATGACGGAGTCATTCTGACATCCTTTATGCAATTAAAAAAGCTTTATTGCTTGGCTCCATCATCTTGTCTGTCCTCCTGCTTCCTCTCTCTCCTGCTTCCCTACATCCCTGCTCCCCGGCTTCCCTGCTTCTCCCCTCTCCCTCTGCTGCCCAGTTCCTATGCCCCTCTCATCTCCCCCACCAACTTGCCCCAGCAACAAGAAGGTCTTTAGCTTGTTCATGAAGGAGCCCAACTCCTGAGATGGTGGAAGAGATCTCCATTTGGTGCATGCTCAATGCCTGGCCAGGCCTGGCTACCGAGTGTCTACCCCGGGCCTGCAGCCAGTGAGGCAGAACTCACACCCGGGGCCTCAACATCCATTCCCAAATATGAGCTGAGGAGATCCAAACAGCCAAAGACCACAAGGGTCAAGTTTACACAAGATTTGTCTTTACACAGACTTGTTGCTTATGCAAATGGGGTACTGTGTGCAAGCTACATGGTGAAGGGTCTCCAGATTAATGCAGACTCTTGGTATTCTGTTCCCTAGCCTTCTTCTTGCTAGGCACTCTAGCAATATAGATTGTAGGTTTTACATATATATGCATTTTTTCCATATTTCCATATGAGTCTCCACATGAGAATTTAGGAGATAAAATTCAGAAAAAAGGCAAAATCATGAGATAAAAAAGGTGAAAATGGTATGCTGCTATCTGCAATCATCCCCATGGTTCTCCCTCTGGATGTGGGCCATTTTCCATCCAAAATTGATTGGAATGGCTGTGGATCACAGATTTTCTGAGAAGAGCTAAATCTACTATCGTTGATTCTCATACAATCTTGTTGTTGCTTTGTAAAATGTATTCCTGGATCTACTTGCTTCACTCAGCATCAATTCATGTAAATCTTTCCAGGCTTTTCTAGCATCACATAAGCCTGCTCATCATTACTGTGTGGAATGGAGAGATAAAGTGAAGAAGTTACAGGAATGTTTAAATACTTTTTCTGTATTTTTTATTATGTCTATGTCTCTGTGACCTGCCTAAGTCAGGTGTGTGCAAGTCAATATTTACTTAAAACTTTAGATATCTTTACTTAAGCAGAAATGATGACATTTATCCTTGTTCAATGTTATCAATATTTAGATTATTCAAAGCCATCAGCTCAGTAATCTGAAGTTTGAAGGCCTGACTGATGATTCCTCTCAGAATCAGGGAAACAAAGCATTCTGTTCTCATCTGCCTTTGGCACCAATGGTTCACATTCAATTAGGGGAGAAGGCATCTATTTCTCAATGCTCCCCAACCTATGATGTATTCCTTTGCAACCAAACCTATAAAATCCATATATCTTTCCTAAATCTTTAGCCCTTCTACTGGGAGCTTTCTCTTTCCCTCCTCGCAGTGGAATTGCTCATTCTCATGAGAACTTATTAATCAATAACTTTTCTGCTTTCTACTGACTGATCTCTGAGTAGTCATTTTGGCTAAGGGTCTTCTTCATCCCTCACATCACCTGGCTGTGTGTTGGAAAAAGAACACCAACACGGATCCACTTCCTTTGCTGTGTTTTTCTTAATTTTGGTACCAAGCCTTTTAAGATCTCAGGAGGCCTGCTGACAACAGCAGCCTTTTCCTTCAGTAGGCTCTCCACATTGGTGTCTGGTGGACCTACAAGAACTGATGAGGAAGGAAAAAGGCATAGGGAAAAGAGAAAAAGTGAGCATCAGACCGTGTGACAGACAGGAGAGAAGGTTTCAGCAGGGGTAGCAAGGGGCTTGGTACTCAGGGAGAGGTAGCATCATAGAGAAGGCCAGAGGGAGAGAAGATCCCATTGGGTGCATGATCAGTCGATCTAATATCCATGTTGAAGTTACCTATTTCAAAACAAAAAGAATAAAATATGCTTTTTGAAATAGATTTGCACAAAGCAGATTCAAGCCAGCTGCTTCAACTCTCTACCCGAAAGCAAGTGGATTTTGGAAAAATCTGGAAGATCTTACATGAGCTGATGTTAAGTGAAGTAAGCAGAACCAGGAGAATATTTACATAATAACAGCAAGATTGCATGATGATCAACTATGATAGACATAGCTCTGCTCAGCAACACAATGATCCAAGACAATGCCAAAGACTTGTGAAAGAAAATGCCAGCCCCATCCACCGAAAGAATCACAAAGTTTGAATGCAGATTGAAACATCCTATTTTCACTGCAAACTTTTTTTCTTCTGGATTTTCCCTTTTGTTCTGATTCTTCTTTCATAACATGATTAATATGGACATCTATTTAAATATTTGACATACATAGCCTATATCAAATTGCTTATGGTTTTGGGGAGGGGGCAGGAAAGGACAGAGAAAGAAAAAAATTTGAAATTCAAAATCTTATAAAAACAAATGTTCAAAACAATCTTCATATGTAATTAGAAAAAAAAACTGCTCTTCAAAAAATCCTCAAAATACGCATTTTCTCTTCCTCCCTTCTTATTTCAGAAGGAAGGATGATCCAGATTCTTCCAAAATATAAGCCTCTACCTATGTCTTTTATCTAATCTTCATCTCCTTCTCCAGCATCTATGTCATCTCCACTTCTCACCCCAATACATCTGCCATCTTTCTCTCTTCACTAACTACTTTTCACACACCTACCAAAAACCAGACCTATGCAAGCCTCTTCAAGATGTTTAAATACACACTCCAGGAATCGCATTCTGCCCTTCTAGAAAAAGGACCCCCAAATTCTCAAGCTAACACTGCAATTCCACTAAAAAAATACCTGAATGTGAGCTGCATGGAGTTGGCTTTCCTGAACACCTCAAGCCTGTGCAAAGGCGCCAAGTCCCCCGTCTTCCCAGAGCATGAGTTTAAAATGGAAAATTGGAAAATGACAGCACCCCAAATCTCAAGAGAACAGTTCAATTTTATTAAAAACTGAATATGAGGGTTACACAGAGTTTGGCTCCACTGAACACCAGAAGTCTGTGCTAACCGGCCAAGTCTACCATCTTCCCCACCCAAGGAGTTGTTCCCTTATGGGAAAAAGACCCCCCAGTTCTCAAGAGAACAGTCCAAGTTAACTAAAAACTGAAAGTGAGGGCTGCACAGAGTTCCCTCTACTGGCACTCTCTTCTGGTGTACATTCCTTTTGGATTGTGTCTTAAAAATTAAAAATTGAATATAATTTTACTTTTTTTAGTGTTTAGTAAACTTATTTATAATTAATAAACAGTGCTCTATGAATCATGTGGGGAAAGAAATAGCAGAGCAAAAAGAAATGAACATGGGAGGGAGAAAAAGAAATTAAAAGGAGTGAACATAACACATATTGCTTTACATTCTTTCTCCTTTGTTCTATTTCTGAATGTAGATGGCATTGGCTGTTCCAAGCCTATTGAAATTGCTTTAAGTCACTAAAGGACTGAGAGCAATTCTTTCCTAGCTTTCATTTTGCATAAATGATTCTTACTTCTACTTGTTCCACTCAGCCTCAGTTTGTTTCAATCTTTGCAGGCCTTGCTAAAATCAGCTTGTTCATCCTTTTGTATATAATCCTAATATTCCCTTGCCTTCATATACCATCCCAGCTTGTTCAGCCATTCCCCACCTCATGCGTATCTCTTCATTTTCCAATTCTTCGCTCCCACAGAAACAAGCTGTTAAGAAACTATTTTGCACATGAGGGTCCCATTTCCTCTTTTATGATTTTCTTGGAATACAGACTCAGTAATGGCACTGCTGGGTCCAAGGGTATGTCCAGTTTTTTGGCCCTTTTGGCCTACTTCCAAATGGCTTTCCAAAATGGTTGAATCAAATTCTAAAATATGAGCGAGACAAACTACAAATCACAAAAACATTCCAGAGTTTCGTCCAAAAGAAGGACAATAATGAAACAATATACTAAAACCCTATAAAATATGCAGCAAAAACCTTGAGTTCTTATGCCAAATTTTTTTATTTCTAAATTACTATGTAAATTTGAGATCAATGATTTGCAACTAGACAATCTAGGAAAAGAACAAAAACACAACAAATTAATGTTGGATTAGAAATTCTGAAATTCCAAGGAGAGATTAATAAAATGGAAACTTAGGGAACGATTAAACTAATAAAACTAGGAGATAATTTTATGAAAAAAACCAACAAAATAAATATACTTTCTGTTAATTTGATCAGAAAAAGGAAAGCAAAAAAAAAAAAAAAAACATATAACCAGCATCATAAATAAAGGGGGGAACTTACCATCATGACAACAAAAGTAAAGCAATAATAAAGAGCCATTTTGCCCAACTATCGATAACAGTCTGAAGAACTGTCTTAAGTGGATGATATTGAGAAAAATACAAATTGCCAACAATAACAGAAGGGGAAGTTAATTACTTAAATATTCCCATATTAGAAAATAGAACAAACCAGTTTTTAGAAAAAAATCTCCAGGGCCAGATGGATTCATAAGTGAAGTCTACCAAACATTTAAAGAACAATTAATTCAAATACTTTGTAAATTCTTTGGAAAATGGGCCAAGAAGGAATACTGCCAAATTCCTTCTATGACTAATTACCTAAAGCGGGAGTAACCACAAAAGAGAAAAAAATTACAGACCAATCTCCTTAATGCATATTAATGGGAAAATCTTACATAAAATATTAGTAAGAGATTACAGCAAAGAAGGTGGAAACTGAGTGGACTCCATCAGTTAGAAAATGACTAAGTTATGATATATGAATGTTATGGAATTTTATTTTTCTATAAGAAATGATCAGTAGAATGATTTTAGAACGGCCTGGAGAGACTTGCACGGATTGATGCTAAGTGAAATGAGCAGAACCAGGAGATCATTGTACATGGCAACATCAATATTATATGAAGATCAATTCTGATGAACGTGTCTCTTTCCAACAATTAGATAATTGATGCCAGTCCCAATATGCTGAAGAGAGCCATCTACACCCAGAAAGAGGACTGTGGGATTTGAATGTGGATCGCAATATAACATTCTCACTCTTTTTGTAGTTTGTTTGCATTTTGTTTTCTTAATAATTTACTTTCTTTTTTTATCTAATATCTCCTATGCAGCAAGAGAATTGTATAAATATGTATATGTATATTGGATTTAATATATATTTTAATGTGGTTAACATATATATAACAAAATTACTTGCCATCTAGAGGAGGTTGTTGGGGGGAAGGAGGAGAAAATCTGAAACACAAGGCTATGCAAGGGTCAATGTGGTCAAATTATCTGTGCATATATTTTGAAAATAAAAACCTTTATTTTAAAGAAAGAGACTGCAGCAACTTTTTCCCAGAATAATACACCATGAGCAAGCGGGATTTATATCAGGAATATAGGGCTTGATCAATCTCAAGAAAATTATTGGTATAATTGACTCTTATCAATAACAAAATCAATAGAAATCATAGGATAATCACAACAGATGCAGAAAAAGCTTTTGACAAAATACAGCAGCCATTCCTATGAAGAACACCAACTAGCATAGGCTTCAAGGAACTTTCCTTCAAATAATAAGCCATATCTGTCTAAAACAGCAAGCATTATTTGAGAGAATGCTCTGGGTGCATTCCTAATAAGATCGGAGGTGAAACAAGGATTCCCATTACCACCACTCTTATTCAGCAATGTAGAAGAAATGTTGGCTTGAGCAAGAGGAAAAGAAAAAGAAATGAAAGGAATTAAAACAGGCAATGAGGAAATCAAACTATCATTCTTTGCAGATGAGATGATGACATAGCCTAAAAATCCTAGAGAATCCTAGAAAGCCATCCAAAAAACTCCTGAAAACAAGAGCTTGAGCAAACTTGCAGGATATAAAATAAACCCACCTAAATCATCAGCATTTCTATTTGTTATTAACAAAATCCATCAGCATGATATAACGAGAAATCACTTGTAAAATAATATAGACCAAATCAAATACTTGGGGTCTAACTATCAAGACAAGCCCGAGAACTATGAGAACACAAATACAAATCCCTTCTCATAGGGAGAAGGTTGGATCTAAACAATGGGGATAATATCAATTGCACATGGATAGGCTGAGTTAAGATTAGAAAAATGACAATTCTGTCTAACTCAGTCTATGACTTCAGTGCCATAAAAATGAATTGGGCCAAAATGTATTTTAAATAAGTAGAAAAAATAATCACAAAGTTGATATGGAAGAGCAAAAGGTCAAGAATATCAAAAGAATTAATGAGGAAAAAAGTACAAAGAATTACTGGCTTACATTCTCCAATTGATAAATGGTCAAAGGATATGAACAGACAATTTTCAGATGAAGAAATGGAAACAATTTCTACTCATATGAAACGGTGCTATAAATCAATACCACTACACACCCATCAGATTGTCCAAGATACCAGAAAAAGATAATGATGAATATTGGACGGAATGTGGGAAAACTGGGACACTAATACATTGCTGGTGGAATTTTGAACTGAATCAACCATTCTGAAGAGCAATTTGGAACTATGCCCACAGGGTTGTCAAAACATGTATACCCTTTTATCCAGCAGTGTTTCTGCTAGGTCTGTATCCCAAAGAGATCATAAAAGATAGAAAGGGACCCACATGTCCAAAAACGTTTGTGACAGCCCTATTTGTAGGGGCAAGAACCTGGAAACTGAGTAGATGCCCATCAGTTGGAGGGTGGCTGAATAAGTGATGGTATATAAATGTTATGGAACATTAGTGTTCTATGAGAAACGATCAGTACAATGATTTCGGGGAGGCCTGGAGAGACTTACAGGAATTGATCCTGAATGAAATGAACAGAACTGATAAAGGTCTCATTTCCAAAATATAGAGAATTGACTCTAATGTATAAGAAATTAAGCCATTCTCCACTTGATAAATGTTCAGAGGACATGAACAGACAATTCTCAGCGGAAGAAATTGAAACTGTTTCTAGCCATATGAAAAGATGCTCCAAGTCATTATTAATCAGAGAAATGCAAATTAAGACAACTCTGAGATACCACTACACACTTGTCAGATTGGCTAGAATGACAGGGAAAGATAATGCGGAATGTTGGAAGGGATGTGGGAAAACTGGGACACTGATCCATTGTTGGTGGAATTGTGAATGAATCCAAGCATTCTGGAGAACGATTTGAAACTATGCTCAAAAAGTTATCAAACTGTGCATACCTTTTGATCCAGCAATGTTTCTACTGGGCTTATATCCCAAAGAGATCTTAAAGAAGGGAAAGGGACCTGTGTGTGCAAAAATGTTTGTGGCAGCCCTGTTTGTAGTGGCCAGAAACTGGAAACTGAGTGGATACCCCTCAGTTGGAGAATGGCTGAGTAAATTGTGGAATATGAATGTTCTGGAATATTATTGTTCTGTAAGAAAGGACCAGCAGGATGATTTCAGAAAGGCCTGGAGAGATTTACATGAACTGATGCTGAGTGAAATGAGCAGGACCAGGAGATCGTTATATACTTCAACAACAATATTATATGATGATCAATTCTGATGGACGTGCCTCTCTTCAATAATGAGATGAACCAAATCAGTTCCAATAGAGCAGTAATGAATAGAACCAGCTATACCCAGCTTAAGAACTCTGGGATATGAGTGTGAACCACTACATAGAATTCCCAATCCCTCTATTTTAGTCTGCCTGCATTTTTGATTTCCTTCCCAGGTAAATTGTATATTATTTGAAAGTCCAATTCTTCTTGTGCAGCAAAATAACTGTATGGACATATATACATATATTGTTATTTAACATATACTTTAACATATTTAACATTTATTGATATACCTGCCATCTGGGGGAGGGGGTGGGGGGAAGAAGGGGAAAAATTGAGCAAAAGATTTTGCAGTTGTCAATGCTAAAAAATTACCCACGCATATATCTTATAAATAAAAAGCTCTAATAATAAAAAAAAAAAACTTGCAAATAAAAAAAAAAAAAAAAAGAAAGAAAAGAAATGAGCAGAACCAGGAGATCATTGCACATGGCAACAGCAAGATTATACAATGATCAACTCTGATGGTCCTGGCTGTTTCCAAGAATGAGATGATTCAGAATAGTTTCTATGATCCTGTGATAAAGAGAGCCTTCTATACACAGAGAGAGGGCACTAGGAACTGAGAGTGGATCACAACATAGCATCTCCACTCCTTTTGTTGTTGTTTGCTTGCATTTTGTTTTCTTTCTTATTTTTTTTTCCTTTTGATCTGATTTTTCTTATGCAGCATGATAATTATATAAATATGTATACATACACTGAATTTAGCATATTTTATCATGATTAGCATATATTGAATCATTTGCCATCTAAGGGAGGGAGTGGGGACAATGGGAGTAAAATCTGGAACACAAGGTTTTGTAAAGGTTAATGGTGAAAAATTATCCATTTCTATGTTTTGAAAACAAAAAGCTTAAGTAAAAAAGAAGGAAAATAAAAAAGGATGGGGGCTTAGCATTCCCAAATCTAAAAGTATAATATAAGCAGCAGTTCTCAAAACCATTTGCTCTTAGCTAACAGAGTGGTGGATCAGAGGAATAGATTCCAGTCATCAAGGCCTATAGTTATATACTATTTGATAAAGCCCCAAACTGCAGCTTCTGGTATAAAAACTCACTATTTGATAATAAATCTCAGGGAAAAGTGGAAAATCACATCTCAGAAACTGGGCTTCGACCCATGGGATGTGCACCTCAAACCCCATGCCAAAATCTGGTCAAAATGGAAAAGATCTCCACTGAAACCAGAAGTGGTTCGAGAGCCCTGCCCTGGGGCTCTGAGAAAAGTCTATCTCAGGAGGCAGGCTTCCTAGGAGCAAGTGTTCCAAGAGAGAGCTGTGGGGAGGAGTGGTCCTCAGCACCATCAGGCTTTCCTTGGGTACATATTGTCCAGGCTGACAAACCGGCCTAATGATTGCTGCCAGCTTGTGTCCAGGGAGGACGCAGGTTGGACACAGGGAGTGGAGGCTATTCTTTCCCAAGGGAGCAGCTTGTTGCAGGTCAAAGAGAACTGGATGCTGTCTTGCCTGTGGGAGTAGAACTTGGCTAGAGGGAGTTGAAAGCCCCCAGGGGGGAAAAGATGATGTGCCCTCTCCTTATTTAGCATGGGGCTGTCCCTGGGAACTCTGAGAAGGTGTCTAAGAGTTGGGGAGCTTGGAGAGCAGGACTGTCGTGCCTAAGGGTAAGTGTGCAGCAGCCCCGGAGCTGATTGGGCAAGCCTGTTCCCTCTCAGGGGAGATGAGTGCCCCGGATGTCCTTTTCCCAACATTACAGACGATTCTCTGCCTGGGGCCACGGCTTGCAGTCAATCTCGAATTTCCCCTGCACACTTCCTGGTGAAGTCCTGGCTGTCAGGATTGCCCTTTCTTTGCAGTTCTGTCACCCCAGTGCCCAGTGAGCATGGGAGCCCCTGGAATCAGTATAGAAGTTCCCTCTCAATCTTTTCCCCATTTTAAAGCTTTATGGAGGACAATGAGCTCGGCCTTCTGAGCAGAGATTTCCCAGGGAAGCGGTTTAGCCTCCAAAGAACTTCTGAGAGTCACCATGGAGTCTCGTAGCTTTGTGCCATCTTCCCCAAACTAGACTCCATCAGTGAACCATTCTGCCATCTAGGTTGGGGAGAGAAGCATATCACCTAGAGCAGACTGAATGGAAAGTTTCCTCACTACGATAAATAATAGCACTGGACTGTGTAGGGTCAGGAAACAGGGGGCCGGGGGGACAATGGGGACACAGGCAGAGAATTAAATTGGGAGGATCTACTAGGAGACCCTGATAATTGATTACCCTTTGCTAGGCAGCAACAGAGATTGCCTGGAGCTTCTAGAATGCTCTGAAGCCCCTGGGCAGTTTTCCAAATGGTTCATAACTGTTGGTCAGTAACTGTTTTTAACTACTGTTCAAAACTGTCCAAGCTTTCCCCACAGCTGGGCCTGGGTAATTTGTGGCCTTATGGCTACTTTGTGCAAATTCTTCTGAATGTTTGTAGCAGCCAGAGTAATTAACACTCATGTTGAGGACGGTGGTCTTTTCAGGTAAAGTGGGGTTCAGGCAGGTATATTTCTTTTTAACTTATATTAGCTTCATTTCCAAATTAAAAAACTAAAATTAACTTAAAAGCAGAAAAAAAAATATTAAAATAACAAAGTAAAATGTTACCCCATTCCAGCAGAGTATCAGAAAGGATTCAAAATGTATAATTCCTTTTCAAGAAAATATAACAACAGAAGACATTATATATTCATAAGTCCTTTCATTCTTTCCTTCCTTCTATAATTTCTTTTGTTCTCTTCTGTGCACTTTTTATTTTATCTTGTTTTCCCCTTTCCTCCTCACTACATCTCCTATTGCAGGTATCAGCTCAGCACAGATATTTTTATGTACACATGTATATATGGACACACACATAAACATACACAGACACATGCATGTTTACCAATCATATTCATACACCTTCAAACATACATAGAGACTTCAACATGCATTTTAATTCTATGGACATAGACATTCATAACAAAAACATCTAAAATAATTTTTATATAGCTGAGTTATAATGCAGATTTCTCTCTTGATTGAACCTTTTGTAAGTCTGACATTGTGTGAGGTGAATGATTATTACCCCTAATTTTTTATCTCAAAAATACTACTCCTGATCCTTGTTGTAGTGTTAGTGTATACATCTTATTTTCTGTTTTGTGGGACAGCAACAACTCCTTCCCCAATGGATATCGGAGACACTCAAGGCAGAAAAGCAAGCTGCAAATACAGGATTATATAGACCTTCACTCAGAAGCCCTCACGTCCTTCTACTAGCTGGGGGAGTACAGGATGGCATCATATATACAGACATGACTGCAGAGCTAAGATAAAGAATCCTAGCCAATGACATACTCTTTACCACAATAAGAACCTCATTCTGGTTGTGGAGAAAAAGGCAGAGGGAACTGCAATGTCCGGCCTAGCTCTCTGGAGGATCTCAGGATCAGTCTGAGTCCTTGTTCTTAGTGGAGAAGTGAAGGAGGCAGGGGACCAAGAGGATGGTCAAAGATAGAGTCTGGAATCTGGAGTCTGGGGCCTGAAGCTTCTCTTTGTCTGTGGCAGAGAGAGCCTTCTGTGTCTGAGACTTCCTTAAATAGCTCAATACAATTACATCATCGCAGCACACAGAGCACATGCAATCATTACATTACCATAAGCACCATGCTCTCCTTGATTCAAGTATACCTTTTCAGAGTTCCAGCCCTCTACAAGGAACAAGAGGGAAATGTAAGCCAGCCCAGTGGCTTTTGGTTATAGCACAAAGAACAAGTCACTATTAGAACACAGGTCAAGGCCATTTTCTTAGAAGAGGCCTTCACTCAGTTTCTCCCTCCTCTTATTAACCTTGGAAGACCTCTCTCACCATTCTTTTTACATTTCCTCAAACTTCTGGTCTTCCAACTCCAGTTCCTCTGGGCCTGGTTTGCCCTTTGTCTCTGCTGGGGTCTGTCCTCTGAGTCTCGCTGGACACCCTGCCCCCCCCCGCCCAGGTTGTCCAATCATGACCATCCTGACCAGTGATGTCTGTACTACCCTTGTGATAAGCTGCATCTCACAGAAGAGGCCTAACTCCCCCTAGAGCTATCAGCAGGGACCAAAGAACCTATTTACACTACCTGCCTCCAGACCTAGACCACCAAGAGGTATTTGATGGGGAGGACCAGGTCTGGAATGGGACATGGCCCAGTTTCCTGGTTCCTTTGGCAGTTTCCTTCACTCCCTGTCCATTATCCTCAATTGTCACACACAGCAAGGGGATAGACTTAATTTCCCACAAAGTGAACCTTCTTCAGCCAACAAGTAGTCTAAAACCAGTCTGTGCTGCAGTACTGGGCTCTAGTCTGAGTGGTGTTAATTGGTCTGCTAATCAATCCACAGTGCCTTTCTTGTGGTAGCTGTTTCCACCATGACCTGCACTCTAATGAACCTTTTCAGCATACAAATTGGAGTTCTATATCCCCAATTCCCATCTGAGGCCATCTACATTAGTGTCCCCAGTAATTAGAGTAGGGGACACTTCACAAGTCAAGATTCCTGCCACTGAAGACAGACACCACAGAAAATGCTAAGAGAAGCAGACAGACATATGCCTTTATCAACAGGAAGATGACTGGGCTAAATACTCACCTACTTATTTAGCATATAATGACCACATGAAATATAGGTATGGAAAATCCCTTTCTCGTGGCAATTGGGCATCCTGGCTGTCATTTCTTCTTCATAGAGCTGGTTTGCTTCAAGGCCCTGAAAGGGTTGAAAAAAAGGCTTGTCCAGGTTAGAACTCGATATGAGGACTTTAAAGTCCCTCCTTCTAGCCTTTCTGACCTACACTCTCGTCACTACTTTAACCTTTTCTCTTCTGGATTTGAGAAAACAAATAGGAGAGCATATTTGAAGCTGGGAGGGAATCAATGTACTAATGAACCTGACAGGTCCATAGGATGCTGTGAAATCAAAGAATGTTGAAAATAACACTCAAATTTGATGATTTGGGCACTCTTGGAGAAGTTACCCACCCTCCATTAAGAAAATGCTACCTGAAATCGTAGCCAATAAATGAACTTTAGAGATTCATTCTTTTATCTTACAGACACTTTGCTATAATCTTTCATTCTCTATTTTTTCTATGGTCATACAAGTCAGTTTCTCACATACATAATAAACTAGAACACACCAGGTAAATACACAGTGTATAGAAAGTCACATGAGAGACCATAATCCTAATTAAATAGTTGGAGTCCTTTAGAAGAGAGGTGTACAAGGTCACAAGGTTAATAGCTAAGTGAGTGAAGGAGAGCAAGCATGTTGGGGAGGAGTGTTGTAGAGGAAGGATTTAGAACCTGCATAATGAAATGGATGAAATGTGGGCCAAGTAAGAGAAAAGGGTAGGGGATGCCTGATCCTGCAAAGGTGGGTGCCTGGAGAAGGGTATTTCAGACAAGGGATAGTTCAGGGAATCGAAGATTATGAATTCTGTTTTGGATGCTGTAATGCCGAAGGAACTGAGCAAGACAGAGATTAGAGAACAATTTAATAGTTTATTAAACTATTATATATTATATGGAGAGATTTACTGGGACCAAATGGATTCATGGTTGGTCCCAGGGCTGAACAAGACTATTGTCTCAAAGAATCCAACCCTAAGTATTGGGACAGCAAGTTTTTTATAGGATAACAAGAACAATGACACAATTGGGGGGGGGGTAATCTGCATGGGGATAACCTAATGGAGGGAGGCACCTAGGATGACACAATGGAGGGAGGTACTGGAGAGGTTACTGATATTCAAATGATGTCTACAATGGATAGACCTTTATCCTGTCAGACATTAAGAAGGAATGATTATAGCCTAAAAATATAAAACCTTTATCTCATCAAACATTTAGAGGGAAAGGTCATAACCTGAGGCAGAGTAACTAAATAGGACAATGGAGAAACTGGATCAGGACATTAAAAGAGAACTGTGGCACACACACTCTCTCTCTTCTAACTATTCAAATCTTTGAATTACCTTCCTCTAGAAGGCCTTAGCACCATAATTTTGACCAACCCTATGTGAAGAAAATAGACCAAATAAAAATCAAAATAAAGCTAGAATAATGCAAGGACTTATGGCAAGGTCAGGTCTCTCCCTGATAACCCCAGAGTTGATCAGCAATACAAAAATTTCCTTATTACAATCATGTCATATCCTCTTCAGTTGGGGAGCATATGGACAATTCACTGTGAGTTAGGTCTGTGGTCATTTGTGCATGACTCAGCCTCTGCTTACAGAGCAGCAGAGCTCAAGACAGTTGTGCTGCCCATTCAAAGGGGCAACCAGTTCCAGGGTAGAAGGGTGAGTCTTGGAGTAGCTCCACCTGTCCCTGCCCAGAGGAACAGACAGGGTTGCAGAAAGGATCAGATTTCTGAGCAGATTATGCAGTTAGACAAAGGCAGGAAAACCCCAAACTTTTCGAGGCCCAATATCAACTACAAGGTCCTTTTAAGTATACTGAAATACAGGTAACAGGAGTGGAGAAACAGATCAGAGAGACTGCCAGTCCCAGGACAGGTATCTGATTTCTGATTGTTTCTAAAAAATAATCCTAAAAACTGAGTCTGCCAGGGCAATTCCAACTGAATAATGGATTTCAAAGTTAAAGCACAACCAGCAAATTATAGTCCAGTAAATTTAAGCAAGGAGTAAAAAATGAAAAGGACTGTTTAAAGGACTTCCAGTTAAATCTGAACTAGTAAGAGAGGGTGTAGGGCAGAAGTACCTAAGAAAATACATTTCCCCAATTTCCTATTTCTTCCTTTTTTTCGGAAAGGAATTGTCAAATAACCATCCCACATATAAATCATATACATATGCATATAACAGACTAAAAGTCCCTCAAACATAACAGCAATAGTTACACAAGTTTAACAATTTCCATCCCAAGTCTTAAACACACAGTAATACAGTTAAAATTCAAACAATTCAACCCCTTTCCCACTCCCCCTTATCAGTCCAAATTACATCAGGAGAAGGAGCGACGGTTTTCCCAAAAGCTGCTTCCTGCTGAAAATGGGCAAAGATGCTCAGTCAAGAGAGGGGGATGGATGTGGTATGGTGTGTTGACAATCAAAGCTTGATCTAGGTCCCAGAAGCAAGTCAATATATGTGTAATTTGATCAAATCTAGAAACAAAAACAAATCTGACAAAGAAAAGTTAGAACAGTCTGAGTTAGAAAGACTGGTCCACAAGGACTGCTACAAGATGTGGCCTCTCATTAGTTATAAACCTTAAAAAAAACTTGAATATCCAGACACAATATCTAATAACCAATAGATGATCAGACTAAATACTTATTTGCTCAAGTATTTAGGATATAATGATTACAGATAATGAGATTGGGAACAGCAAGGTATGACATAATTGAATTAACATTTTCTTATTGACCATTGCTCTATTATAGAAATCAGTTGCAGAATATTCTAATGATGTCTAAAATGGATAGACCTTCATCCTGTCAAACATTAAGAAGGAATGATTATAGCCTAAAGATATAAAATCTTTTATCTCATCAAACATTAAGGGGAAAGGTCATAACCTGAGGCAAAGTAACTAAATAGGACAATTGGAAAACTGGGTCAGTACATTAAAAGGTAACTGTGGTATAACAACATTTGGATATTCAGTTGCAAATTGGGCACCCTATTCAAAGTGTGGAATAGATATTATTTAGGATTGGGGGGAGCAGTTGAGGAGGTAGACTAGGGCAAGATCAATATACCTGGGAATATTTTGCCAAGAGATGACAATTTCCAGGACATCCAAGTAGGAGGACACAGAGCAAAAAGATGACTGGTGACAGAGGCATAAGGGGGTCACCCCCGGGGTCCATGACATGAATAAAGATCCAGTCAAAGAGGCAAGCAGGACACATCAGTCAGTAAAGAACCCAGAGAGAGCAGAATCATGAAAACTCTGAAAAGAAAGTATCCTGAAGGAGAAGAAAAGGCAGTCACTCCCAAAAATGGCTGCCAGCGAGATGCTGAAGGATCAGAATCAGACAGTGGTCTTTCAGTTTTGCACTATATGGCTTTTCAGGAACTTTTCATTTCAATGAGTAAAACTCATTTGAATGAGGAAAGAAGCCAGAGTGCAGAGAGCTTAGGAGAAAGATAAGTCAATAAACATTGGATTAAGCCTTGGGGGCAGGGTAGAAAGAAAGGCCCAAACCTGTCCCTGCCTTGAGCGACCTCCCAGTCTGAGGAAACTACTCCATGCAAACAAATCTGTACAAATAAGTGGTTTACAAGAAAAATTGAAAGTAAGTTGTCCCTTGGGCTTTCCTTAGTGTGAAACAAGGGACAACATAAGCAAGTGCAAGTTAGAAAGGTCCAGCTCTTCCTCCAAAGGCCAGGAATCTCTGCTCCTTGTAGTGCTGTCTTTACCACCCACACTCTTTTATTTCCTGATTCTCTCCCCTAACTCATGTTACCTTCTTCATTCACAGACTTGGCCCCACTCTCCCAACAGCAGAAGCCTGTGCCAACAGGCCAAATACTCCGTCTTCCCCAGACAAGGTCGGGTTGCCTCTCTATGGGAAAGGATCCCCAAATTCTCAAGAGAACAGTTCAATCTGTCCACTAAAAAAAGTGTGCAGGTTGCAGAGAGTTAGCTCCACTGAACACCAGAAGCCTGTGCCAATGTGCCAAGTCCACCATCTTCTAAAGGCAAAGTTTGGTTGCCCCTCTATGGGAAAAGGGACCCCCTAATTCTCAAGCTAACATTCCAGTTCCACTAAAAAAAAAAAACTTAATGTGAGGGTTGCAACAGAGTTGGCTACAATTGAACACCAGAACTCTGTGGCAATAGGCCAAGTTCACCGTTTTCCCAAGGCAAAGTCAGCTTTCTCTTCCTTGGGAAAAAGACCCCCCAAATTTCCTAACATTATCATTTGACTAAAAAACAAAACAAAATGGAGGGCTGCACAGAGTTGGCTCCATTGAACACCAAAAGTCTGTATCAATGGGCCAAGACAGAAATCTTCCCAAGGCAAGGTTGGGTTGCCCCTCTGTAGGAAATGGACCCCCCTGGATTCTAAAGAGAACAGTCCAATGTGTCCACTAAAAAAACTGAATGTGAGGGATGCACACAATTGGCTCTACTGAACACAGGAAGTCTCTCCCAAATGGCCGAGTCTGCTGTTTTCCCAAGGCAAAGGTCGACTTGCACCTTTATGGGAGAAAGCCCCCCCCCCCATATAGAAATGCACATTCCAACCCAAATGACCTAAAAAGAATATGTTCCCTGTACAAAATTGTCTCCCCTTCCCAGAAGAAGTCTGTGCCAACAGGTCAAGGCAGTCCTCATCCTAAATTGAAGTCTAGATGCCCCTTTTAAAGAGAAATACCCTACAAATTCACCAGCCCACACACTAACCCAACTGACATCCAAAGCTGAATATATACCCTTAACAGAGTAGACTCTCCTGTGCAACTGCAGCCTCTGCCAATGGGCCAAGGCGGTCCTCTTCCCCAGTCAAGGTTGGATTGCACCTTTATGGGAGAAAGACCCCACAAATTCATCAACACACATTCCAACCCAACTGACCCAAAAATGTGTACCCTGCACAGAACTGTCTCCACTACCCAGCAGAAGCTTTTGCCAACTGGCCAAGGCTGCCATCTTCCCCAGTCGAGATAGAGTTACTCCTTTGTGGGAGAAAGACCCCTTAAATACACTGCATCACAATCCAACCCAGCTGACCCAAAAAAAATATGTGCCCTGCACAGAACTGTCTCTCCTGCCCAGAAGAAGCTTCTGCCAATGGGCCAAGGCAGTCCTCATCCTCAGTCGAGGCCAAGTTGCCCCTTAAGATAAAGGCCTCCAAATACATCAACCCCCTCAGCCCCAAGGCTGAACGTGTGCCCAGCACAGACTTAGTCCCACTGCCTGGCAGAAACCTCTGCCAATGGGACAAGGAGCTCCTCTGCCCTAGTCGACATCATTGCATTGAGCCATCTTTGGAAAAAGACCTTCCAAACACACCGACCTACCTCCCCCTCCAGGCTGAATGTGTGCCCTCTGCAGACTTGGCTCTATCACCTGATAGAAGCCTCCACCAAGGCGCCAAACCAGGGAATAGATGTCCCACATAACCCTCCCATAAAGCCAGTAGCCAGGCTGGTCTGGGAAGTCCCTACCCCTAGAAGAGGCTGGTCTCTACACTGACTGACCAACCCTGCCATGAGGGGATAAACAGGCAGCCACCCCACCCCTGTCAGCCTATCTCTGCAGTATCTGCCTGCCATAGGCTTTAGGGACTCCAGCAAAAGGCCCCAAGAAGAAGAGGCTCAGCCACCCTTACAAAGAAAAATTGGCAACACTAGTCTACCCTGTTCACCAGATGGATGAAGATATGTAAATTGAGAATCAAGAACTGCCCATCTTGGTCCTCAGATCTCTGGCTCACTGGATGCCCTAAACAGGAAAGTTGTGTCTGTCCTGTTTGGACAGTGTCTTAAAAATTAAAAATTGAATAAAATTTTAAATTTTTTGGTGTTTAATAATGTAATAAGCATTGCTTTATGAATCATTTAGGGAGAGAAAAATCAAAGCAAAAGGTAATAACTGGGGCATGCAACTAAAGCTAGAAAAAGAAATTGATATTTAATTTAATATTGAATTAGAAATTCTGATACAAGGAGAGATTAATAAAATGGAAACTTTAAAAAACTAGTGAACTAATAAAACTAAGATTTGGTTTTATGAAAAAAATCAAAATAGATAAACCTTTGGTCAACTGATAAAAAGGAAAGGAAAAATACCAAAAATGAAAGGGTGTGGAGAGCAATTTGGAACTATGCTCAAAGGGCTATCAAATTGTGCATACCTTTTGATTCAGCAGTGTTTGTACTGGGCTTATATGCCATAGAGATCCTAAAAGAGGGAAAGGGACCTGTATATGTAAAAATGTATGTGGCAGCCCTTTTTGTAATGGTAAACTGGAAACTGAGTGGCTGTCCATCTGTTGCACAGTGGCCAAATAAGTTATGGAATATGAATTTTATGGAATATTATTGTTCTATAAGAAAGCATCAGCAGGATGATTTCAGAGAGGCCTGGAGAGACTTACATGAACTGATGCTAAGTGAAATAAGCAGAACCAGGAGATCATTATACACAGCAACAATAAGACAATACAATGATCAATTCTGATGAATGTGATACTTCTCATCAATGAGAAGATTCAGCTCAGTTCCAATGACTTTGTGCTGAAGAGAGCCATCTACACCCAGAGAGGGCTGTGGATCACAACAGCATTCTCACTCTTGTTGTTTGCTTTCATTTTATTTTCTTACTTTTTTTTCTTTTTGATTTTATTTTTCTTGTGCAAGATAATTGTATAAATACATATGCATGTATTGGATTTACTATATATTGGATTATTTGCTATCTAGACAAATAGGGAGACAAAAGGGGGAAATTGGAACACAGGATTTTGCAAGGGTTAATGTTGAAAAATTATCAATGCATACATTTTGAAAATTAAAATGCTTTAATAAAAAATGGAAGGGTGAACTTACCACCAATGACAAAGAAATTAAATTAATAAGCTATTATGCCTAACTTTATTGCAGCATATCTAACCATGTAATAGAAATGGAAGAATTTTGAAAAAAATATACTTTATCTTTTCCCCTCTTCTTCTCCACTACATCTCCCATGAAGTTTTCAGTTCAGCACATATATTTTTATGTACACACATCTGGACATATACAAACACAAACACATGCATGTATATAGAAAATGATCACATATAAAAACATATATATACATATCTACATAATACACTATATTTATAGAGTGATAACATCTAAACCAATTTTTAATATAGCTTAGGTATAATGTAGATTTCTCTCTTGATAGAATCTTTTTTAAGTTTGACATTGAGATGATTATCTCCCCTAATTTTTTTTCTCAAAAATACTCCTCCATATCCCAACTGAAATCAGAGATACTTGCAGAAAAGCAAAAATGATTTATTTTGATCTCAGAAGAAAAGCCAGATCCCAAAGAGAACAGTTTCAGTATAGGAGTGCAAGACACAAGCTGCTAATGCAGGATTTTATAAACCACAATTCAGAAGCCCCCATTCTCTTCTGACCCATTGTCTTTTCTCCCATTGTCTTGGTGAGTCCGGGCTTACATCCTAATGCAGAAATCTAACTTTTCCCCAAGTTATACTTTTCTCTTTCCCTTTGCCCTTTCTCCCCTTCCCAGTGTTTTGCTTCTATCACCTCCTTCAAACAGCTCTCCCCACATTACAGTCCCTTCCTCCCTTATCTTCCATTACCTCCCCTCAACTATTTTCCTTTTCCCATTTCTCTCCTACTTCCCTATCCAGTGAGGCAAGTTTCTCTGTGAAGTTTAATATGTATGATATTCTCTCTTTGAGTCAAATCCAAAGAGACTTAAGATTCACAAAATGTTTATCCCTCTCCCTACACTGGAACTGGACTTCAACAACTTTGGACAGAGTAGTTTAACAAAAGTGACAGAAAAGGAAGTGAATGTACTAGTTATAGATGACTTTCTTGAAGGTTTTTTGTCTTAAAATGGATGATAAAAATTAAATAGTTTTTCAATTTATGATCACCTTTGCTTCTTCTTAAGATACAGATCTGTTGACTAAACCCCCAAGAAAATTAGTTACACAGAGATGGAATAGGTTGATGGGGACAGCAACAAATTTGAGTCTGATAGGGTCACAGATGCTCCCAGTGACAGATATATACATGGAGCAGGGAGGGATGCTAAATGATTAAATCAAGAAAAAGTTTACTTCTCTTCACAGTCAAGATTCATATTAATGGTGGGCCACATCACTAATAACCTCCTTGAGGTAAAGAGATCAAGTGAGGATTTGAGGATGGAGGTTCCATTTGTAGGTAGCAGAGAAATAACCAATAGATAAGGAGAGATTGAAGATAAGTGAGAAGTTGGGATTGTTGGGGTTCAAAGGAGGCCCCAAAAGTATGAGATTTCAGAGTGGTGTTATGAGGTATCTCAAAAGAATTTGCAGGCCTGAACCCATCTCCAAGTCATGGGGCAAAGTTTATTGCAATTCCAATTCCAATTGAAACAGGCCAAGTCCCAAAAAGAATTTAGTAGAGAACCAGGAGCAAGAAGACAAATCTCTCAGAAAAAATTAAAGAAACCAGGAGTTTCGTGTAACTTATTTGGTAACTTTATGGCTTACAGGTAGGTTTGTGAGGTGATCTATTCACTTGTGCCTCAGGAACTTTGTTATCACTGACGAACAGATTGTTCATCTGACAGTCAGCAATGTTTGTAGTACTCATTAAGCCAGGGGACCTCAGGATTGTCACTATATCTTCTCTAAAATCTAGGGGAAGAAATATAGAACTATAAAGGACAGGGCACCTCGGATTTATTGCAACATTTCCCTTAGAAGCTGCATCCCATCAGAATGATAGAGGAGACAATCTACTAGAAAAGATGGAATAGGATGGGATCACTTGTACATGTTTGTCTTGGCAAGAAGAGGTGAAGGAAGAAATAATGAAGAAAAGCATTGGGTGGTATGAGATGAACTCTCAGGGAATGGCTTCAATTTTTTGAGGCAAAATATGGGGCAGCATTTTCAGTTGAGAAGGGAGAAATGGGGAAAGGGAGAGCCCGGAGAGGTTGAGGAAAGATGCAAAACTTTAGAAAAGATACTAAATGGAAAAATGAGTTAATTAGGGAGTGGTGAAAGAATTGTCCTGCCTCTGAGGGCCTCGGTGAGATTTTGTGACATAAATCCTTAGTGGACTCATTTGTTAGGAGTGATGACAGCTGATAGTGAAAATAATACAAGGCTGAGGCTTAACGGGGCAAGATTGGTGATGGTAAAAGAGAACCAGTCACTTAAGAGAACAGGTCATCAAGAGATCTGAATGGGAGAGAAGGGATAGTATTGTCAATCCAAAGATAAGTGACTGAGAAAGAACTAAGGCTTTGAAGGATTAGAGGTTGCAGGAGGAAGAGGTGAAAGGACAACAGATTGTGATTAGATAAGAGAATTTTAGAATTTATTACACAAAAATGGTGCCTTTGTGCAAGATCAAGGGTTCATGACTACTATAGCTGAGATGGTTTTCAGTAGTACATCACAAGAAATGTCTAAGTCGAGGAACAGAATTGCTCGGTATTAGAGGAATATCAATATGCATGTGGAAACTCCTTGGCAGTAGTTGTGGAAGGAAGACTTAGAAATTCTCCCTTATCTATCCCCGCTCCCCAGCCTCGGGTCACCGCTGGCAACATGTAGGAGGTTGGCAAGCAAAGGAACAGGCCTAACAGCAGAAATCCCTCAAGGAAAAGTTAATCTTTTGACTGACTTTGCTTCCTTCTCAGTGATCTTTCCTCAGATTCTCATTATTATTTATACTAACTGGAAAGTGGCTATAGTGTTATCATGGGCACAATCCCAACAGGGGAAAAAGTGACCTCAGAATTCCACACCCCTTTACCCTGTTGCTCACTAACCCTATGGTTACATTTCCCTACAGGTGCCCACCCCACCCCTGATCTTAACAGATATCCTTGATACTTTTCACTCTTGTTCTCAGGAGCAGCTAGGGGGTATTACTGCAGAGCCTAGAAGCAGGAAGACCTGAGTTCAAATCTGGACTCAGACACTTACTACTTGTGTGATCCTGGGTAAGGTATTTAACCTTGTTTCCCTCAGTTTCCTCGTCTGTAAAATGAGTTGTAGAAGGAAAAAGCCAAACCCCTCCAGTATCATTGCCAAGAAAATTCCCACTGGGGTCATAAACATTTTGAACATCTCTAAAACAACAAACATTTTATATTTACGTCCCACAAATCTACTCTTCACATAAAGGTTCTGCAGGAATTCTTCCTTGGGATTGCTCAAAAAGGTCACTATTTCCTATTGTGGGTTGACCATAGTTATTTGGCCTTGTGCCTTTTACTGCCATCAGCATATCTTACTGAGGTTTGCAGAAGCATCCCTCTCCCTTTCTATCTTCTTCTGGATTGGATTATACAAATTATAATGGGTTCTGAGAGATCTCTGGAAAGAAGGCTAGAGGCAGCTTCTTACCACTATCCATTGGCATTACATTCTGAAAGGCCTTGGGTGACAAGACCAGGAATTCATGCTTTCTTTGGGGAGCAATGACAAACCATTCAGGTGATGTAGTTATAATGATTATCTTGCAGCAGTATGGTGTATAGGTAGGAAAGGGGATTGACTGGAGGAAGAAAGAACAATTAAGAATCTATTAGAATAGTTATCCTGAGAAAAGTTAAGAGCCTAAACTTAGGTGCTCTTATGAATGTGGAGAGAAGGGGACAGATGAGAAAACTATTGCCATCACAAGACACAGAAGTATACAGTTCCACATACAATTCTCTTTCTTTTTGGTTCTTCTTTGTAATTATTATATTATGTGATCCTTACAGTCATCCTGGGAGGTGAATACCATTATTATCCCTTTGACAGATTAGGGAACTGGGGTAAACAGAGGTGAAGTAACTTGCTTAAAGTCACATCTAATAAATTTCTGTCTGCTTTCAGTCAGCTCATTTTCAAAGCTTGATAGTAGCACATTCGTTTTTCCATAAACCTTTTTGTTTACTTTAAATTCCCCTAATGAACCAAATCAATTTCGTTGTGTTCTAACTAAGCCCTACCAGATACTTTTTTAAAAGGGTGAATAAAGTACAAGTTTCCTCTTTCCCAAAAGTGCCTCCTAGTTTGTTCTTTCTTTTTTCTTCCAGTTTTAACCTTGGGAAGTCTAAGGGAAGAGGGGAGGGCTGTACTGAGCAGACTCACATTCCCATTCTCTTTCTTTGAAGCTCATGAAAGTTTAAGAATTCAGACGTGATTTTCAAATGGCTCTTCAAGGACAGTGTTACTATGTTATAATCAAATAATTTCATGCTGCAAACTTATTTCTAAGGTGTATATTTGGTACATGTTAAAACTTGATAGAATACTGTCTGAGCTATTTCCCCCAAAAGTGTCTCTCATATTCTTCTTAGCTCAAAGGAATCAAACACTTCAAAACCTCCATCATTCACACATTGAGTGCAAACAGATGACAATTTTCTTTAGCTTTTCTACCCATTTGCCTCTCATCTCTACTTGCTTAAAGTTTCTTCCTTTTTTTAAATATCTCTCCACTGGGACTTCTGGTCAAGATGGTGGAGAGGAGGGACACATCTACTTAAGCTCACAAGCCTCAGAATTAATGCTTGACTGAAAAAAAAAACCCACAAATAATTACCAAGAGAAGACACCCTTGAAATTCGCCAGGAAAGGTCTGTTTTTGCTCGAGGGTGAGGAAGGTTTTAGATTGGCCGAGGCTGAGGGCAGACAGCGGCAGCGAGAGCACAGCAGGCAGCTCAGAGCCGAGCAGACTGAAGTGGGGTGGGCTGTGATCTCAGCTGTCTCTGTGGGAAGAGTTTTACTACAGTATTGGATAGTCCCCTGGCAGCAAACCAGTAGACAAGCAGAGAAGCTAAACACAAAAGGATGAAGACTATAACCCCAAAAGGCTAGATTCTCTTGGGACCTGGCCATACCCACCCACAGTGTCTCAGCATGCTCTCAGAGTGCAGACACAGCACAGCCATTGCTGTCCGGCTAGTGCCTCGCTGCTTCCCCCTGCAGTCTGTAGAGGAAGCTTGGTAACACCATCCAGCTCAAACAAACAAACTAACAAAGATTGCATTTGAGTTTTGGGTTTGTTTGTTTTTTTTTTTTTTTTTTTTGCTAATTCGTCTTCGTTGATTCTTCTCTGACAAAATGAACAAAAAATTTAAACGGACCTTAACCATTCATAGCTTCTATATGGATAGAGATCAGACTCCAAACCCTGAGGAGAATAAAAACAGACTGTCTCCAGATGAATCCCCAAAGCGGGCAGAGGATATGATCTGGTCCTCAATGCAAAAAACTCTCATAGAAGAAATTTAAAAGGCTCTCACAAGAGAGCTAGAAGAAAAATGGGTAAAGGAAAGGGAAGCTTGGCAAGAGAGTTTGGATAACTCATCCTACTCATTTAAAGATAGAGTAGATAGAAAAATCAAATACTTGAGAAACAGAATTTGTGAGCTGGAAAAAGAAAATAGCTTTTTAAAAAATAAAATTTGTGAAATGGAAAAAAATTCCATAGAACAAAACAACTCACTTAAAAATTCAAATGGACAATTAGAAAAAGATATAAAAAAGTGAGTGTAGAAAATAATTCATTAAAAATCAGAATCGAACAAATGGAAATCAATGGCTCAAGAGGACACCAAGAATCAGTCAAGCAAAATCAAAAGACTGAAACAATGGGAAAAAATGGCAAATACCTTCTCGAAAAAACAACAGATCTGAAAATAGATCTAGGAGAGATAATCTGAGAACTATTGGACTTCCTGAAAAATAGAGTTCTATTTATAGAAACAATGTCAAAAATGACATTGAAAGAATTCAGTGATCACCTACTGAAAGGCACCCTAAAATCAAAATTCCAAGAAATAGAGTGGCCAAATTCCAGATCTATCAGATGAATTAAACAAATATTGCTAGGTGATATAAAAAAGTCTATTCAAATATAGAAGAGCCACAATAAGCATTCCTCAGGAACTAGCAGTGACCACATTAAAACATCAAAGGGCCTGGAATATGACCTTTCAAAAGTCTAAGGAACTTGATATGCACCTAAAAATAACTTCCCCAGCCAAAATGAGCATCTTTTTCCAGGGAAGAAGATTGACATTCAAAGAAATAAGTGAATTTCATCTATGTTTGAGGAAAAAAATGGAACTAAATAAAAAGTTTGATCCAAAAATATAGAACTCAAGACAACCCGGAAAAGGAAAAAAGAAATCTTAGGAACTATGTTTCTGCTCTAAAGTTATCTAAAGAACACATGTATTCTTTGTTCTAGAAACTAGAGTTTTAAAGGAAATTGTACCGAGAAAAGGGTAAAGTAAGGGTATGGGGGTACTACATCTCAGGAAGAGACAAAGGAAACCTATTATATCTGAGGGAAAGAATGGAGGGGGAATGAACATAGTGTGTATCTTACTGCCATCAAAATTAGCTTAAAGAGGAAAATATTAGACCTATTCGATTTATGGTGAAACTTCTCCCACCTCATTGACAAGTGGGAAGGGAAAAATGAAAAGGGAAGGAATAAGCTAAGCAGAAGGGAATACAGAAATTGTGAGGAAAAGGAGTAAGAAAGGAAGAGGAACTCTAACATGGGGGGTAGATAATAAAAAGAAAGGGTTGTGAGAAGCAAGTGGTGCTCACAAGTTTAATACTGGGGAAGGGGAAGGAAGGGAGAAAAAGCAAAAAGAGGGGTTAACAAGATGGCAAGTAAGACAAAATATGGTAATTTTAACCATAAATGTGAATGGGGTAAACTCCCCCTAAATAGGAAGTGGTTAGCAGAATGGACTAAAAGCCAGAATCCTACAATATGTTGTTTACAGGAAACACACCTGAAGTAGGGAGATACATACAGAGTAAAGGTAAAAGGTTGTAGCAGAATGTACTATGCTTCAGGCGAAGTCAAAAAAGCAGGGTTAGCCATCCTGATCTCACATCAAGCAAAAGCAAAAATTGATCTAATTAAAAGAGATAAGGAAGGGTACTATATCTTGCTGCTAAAGAGTAACATAGATAACGAAGCAATATCAATATTAAACATATATGTCCCAAGTTGTGTAGCATCTAAATTCTTAAAAGAGAGACTGAGAGAACTGCAAGAAGAAATAGACAGCAGGGGAGATCTCAACCTTGCACTCTCAGAATTTAATAAATCAAACCACAAAATAAATAAGAAAGTAGTCAAAGAGATAAATAGAATACTAAAAAAGTTAGATATGACAGATCTTCGGAGAAAACTGAATGGAGACAGAAAGGAGTATGCTTTCTTCTCAGCAGGTCATGGTAATCTATGCAAAAATTGACCATATATTAGGACATAAAAACCTTAAACTCAAATGTAGTAAGGCAGAAATAGTAAATGCATCCTTTACAGACCACAATGAAATGAAAATTATATTCAATAAAAAGCCAGAGGAAAATAGACAAAATAATGGAAATTAAATAATCTCATACTAAAGAATGATTGGGTGAAACAGCAAATCATAGACATAATTAATAAATTCAACCAAGAAAAATGACAATAATGAAACATCATACCAAAATGTGTAAGATGAAGCCAGAGCAGTAATAAGGGGAAATTTCATATCTCCAGAGTGCCCATGGCACTCTTTAAAAACCACTTTTGCAGAGAATAGAGAATGAAGTAAAGATTTTGGGTGGACAGCAGAAACTAGAGATAGAAGTAGTGAGGAGGGCTTGATGGGCCTTGCAGTTCAGAACTCCTCAAGTGCACACAAGGTCTTTATTTTTTTACAATAGAGAACTTAGGAGGGGACACTTTTTCCATAAAAGAAATTGCTTGATGTGTAAGGGCACAGAAAGAAAACTTAAAAGGTGGAATCTCAAAACAGATCTGCCAGTCTTGGATAAACTTAGATTCTGTGTGTCTTCAGTCTTGACTATTGCATCCAGACTTGCAATCTCGAGACTGCAAAGAAAAAGAATTACAAAAAAATGAAGGAAAGCTTTATATCCTGATTTGTACAAATTTGTGGCATTATAAACTAGAGAGTAAAAATTATGACTGTGCCCACCCCTCCCATTTTAAGACAGCAATGAAATCCATCAAAATGTTGAGATTGCTGAGAATTATTTGTTGGGGATTCAAAATATGGTTTCAAGGTAGGTCAGATAGGCTCCACCAGTTGTCAGAAAAAAGATCAGAAGTGGTTCCACAAGTCTCCTATGGTTCAGCTGGATCCATAAACTGGGCAGAGCTGGGGGTGGGGTCTTCTTGGAAGCTCTATGCCATTAAGACCTAGAGGCAGCCTCACATTGGCATCAGGGAGGAGATTAAAAGAAGATGAAATACCAACTTTGTCCTCTTCACAGAGCTAAATGGCCTTTAAGTACACCTGTCATTTAATCCTCACAACCACCCTGGGAGCAAACAGGTGAAGTGACTGTCTCAAGGACACTCATTGAACTTCACATCACCCTGACTTCCAGATGCATTTCTCCAGAGAATGTACAGGCTTTACTTCCACCTAAGAGAATATAGGAGCTTCTTAGGCATCAAACAAAAATCCAGTTTGTCTCAGGGGGGTTGTGTTCATCTCCCCAGAGTCTAGAGGAGAGGATTAATCTCATTAAGATTATGGTATGAATGGTATCCTAGCTATCCTCCCATTGAGGACCGAAGGAGGAGCGTTTCCATCTCCTATTGAGGGCAACAAGTGTCTCTCACCTTGATCTCTAGAGATAATTTACTTCCAGAAAAACAGATGCCTCCCCACAGTTACAAATTCCCCCATAACTCCCCCTACACGTTTTCTGGTATCCCCACTCGCACAAAAAAAGTTATCATAAAGCCTCTTACCAACTGCTGACCAGAAAACAAGGTCGCACCTTATTTCTCAAAATGTAGCTTACAATGGGGTCTCTTTCACTCTCACTCTGTCCTCTTTTGCTCCTCTCCCTGCTCCTCTCTACTCTCTCTCTCTCCTCTGCTCTTTTATGTCCTCCTCCCTCCCTCTCTCCTCCTCCTCCTTCCTCCTCTCTCCTCCTCTGCTTTCCTCTCTCCTCCTCCTCCTGCCTCCTCCAATATCCTATCTCCCTCTCCTCCTCCTCTCCTCCTCCCACCTCTCCTCTTCCCTCCTCCTTTTCCTCCCCTCCTCCTTCCTCCTCCCTCCTCCGATGTCCTATCTCCCTCTCCTCCTCTTCCTCCTCCTCCTCCCTCCTCCGATGTCCTATCTCCCTCTCCTCCTCTTCCTCCTCCTCCTCCCTCCTCCGATGTTCTATCTCCCTCTCCTCCTCTTCCTCCTCTCCTCCTCCTCCTCCTCTCCTCTGGTTTCTCTCCTCTCCTCTCTACTCTCTCTTTGTCTGCTTTGTCTGTCTCTCTCCCTCTCTCTCTCGATCACCCACTCTCACTCTCACTCACTCTCCCAGTCATTCAACAGGACTGGTGAGACTCCTGCCCTTTTATCTTGGTAAGGGTGTCTGAGGTACAAGTGACATCACAAAGCACCATTTTTCCTTCATACCACTGACTTTTCTCCAGTCAGCTCTGGCATTTGTTCAGAAAGAGAAAGCTTGTTCTTATCCTAAACACATGCCACACTCTCCCTTCACGGCCTTTCAAACTCTCTATTTCCCACTCATTCTCACTAAATATTTTTCTCAATTTTCTACCTACATTGTGTCTTTACCAAAGATTCCAAATATCTCTCAAAGCAAAACTTTTAAAATTTTGGTCTCTGTCTGATTGTCCATTCATAAGGAATAATATGTTGGTGTCCAGGGTAGAGAGATAAGGGGAAATTGATAGGCTTCTGTCTAAAATTGTTGGATTCAGCTTTTTTCCTCTCAGATACATATCCAATCAAGGAAACATATGCGGCTTTCTTTCTTGATAGGGCAACAACATTGTCATCTTCCTCATTTTCCTCTTTTCTGTCTTCCCTAACCCTTTTTTCTTCGTATTCCATCACACCCTTGACTCTGATTATAAGGCACAGTACTGGAGTTGGACAGAGCTCAGCAGTCAGGAAGCCCTCAGATCAAGGCCATGCTCATATTTGACTAGCTGTGTGAGCTTTAGGATATTCTTATCATCTCAACCTGCCTCGGCTTCTTCCAATCCCAAGTGTCCCAGAGTTGTGAGAATTCAATGAGGAGTCCTTGGAAAACTTAGTATCATGACTGATACATTGAAAGTGATTATTAAGCTTTTCCTCCCTTAACGTCAAGCTGCACCCTGTCAAGTGGGGTGCAAGCCAACCCAGCAGTTTGTATCTCCTGAAAATCTCCCAATAGAAGGAGAGAGCTCACTACCTAATCTCATAGAGAATTTGGAAGGAGCAAAACCATCTCTTTGGTGGGGAGCAGCTCGTGCACTTGTCCTTTTCATCTTTACGAGCCTCTTTGACTGAAGGGACAATATTCCTATTCCTTGTGGCAATAGTCAGACTCCTTTTGACCTTCCACCCTGTCAGCCTATCATCTGTAATTTATTTCCCTGGTCCTTTCTTCCCCCGAGCTGTCTAGCAATCAATTGGAGATCACCCATGCAAGAAGGCATTCAAAGGAAGGGGTAACAGGTCAAGGTGGCATTTCAGCAGGGACTTGAAGGAAGACAGGGAATTCAGGAGGCAGACATGAGGAAGGACAGACTTAGAGGGATGAGGTCCAACCAGGGCAAATGCACAAGACACAGGAGAGGGACGGTTTCATCTGAAAAGCAGCAATGAGAGCCTAGTGTCCCTGAATCGCTGAGGATGGTGAGAGGGTCTAGAATGTGGAAGGAGCCTGGAAAGAGAAGAGGATGGGGACGGGCTTCTTTGGGTGGTCTTTGGGGGTTTTTGTGCCAGGCGATCTGATAGACCCTAGTTCTATTTCTGCCACTTCCTAGATCTATGCCCTTTGGAGGTACTGCAAAGCAGGGAGTTCCCTTTGCCTGGATTCCATAGTAAATGGAAGGGAATAAAGGTTAAGGAGGCTGGAAAGGGGAGGGGGTCATTGGTGAAGGCCTTGGAATGCTACACAAAATTCTCTCTTTGATCATAAAGGGGATAGTCAAGTCTTTGAAGCTTATTGAGTTGGGGGTTGAGGGAAGTGACATGGATCTGTGTTTTGGGAAGATTAATTGCACAGCTGAGTGGAAGAAGGACTTCTGGGAGGAGAACTGTGGCTATTGTTAAGCAAGGGGTGATGAGTATTTGCCCCACAGTAGTAACAATCCCAGATGCCACAAGGGTGTCTACAATAGAAATGTTACAGTGCTAAAAACTGAAGGAATCGGGGATGTGGGGGTGGAGAGAGAGTGAGAATTCCACACTGACCAGTTGGCTTTGAGTGTGCTTAACTAACAGGATCAAGGGCATCCTCAACAGTACTAGCAAAGTTTAAAAGGTGGGAATTTTTGTGAAGTAAGCTTATAAGTTGAGTTTGGGGCATGTTAAAGGAATGAGAGTAGATAATTAAAAAACACAAAATTATCACTGTATTCAGATGATAGGATGGTAGATGATATCCTTGAGAATCCAAGAGAAGAATCTAAAAATACTAGGAACAATGAACAGCTTTAGCAAAGTTGCAAGATATAAAATAAATCCACATAAATTATCAGCATTTCTATATGTCACCAACAAAGTCTAGCAGCAAAAGATTCAAAAAGAAATTCCACTGAAGATAACTGTAGATCATATAAAATATTTGGGAGTCTACCTCCCAAAACAAAGCCAGGAACTATATGAACACAATGACAAAGCACTTTAACAAACACAGGAAGTCAGATCTAAACAACTGGAAGACTATCAAGTGCTCATGGGTGGGCTGAGCCAAATAATTCTTTCTAAATTCAGCTATTCATTCTGTTATTATACTCTACCATTCAAAGTCCCAACAAACTACAGAGCTAGAAAAATACTAAAGAAACTTCATCTGGAAGAACAAAAGTCAAGAATATCAAGGGAATTGATGGGAAAAAAATGAAAATGCAGCTGCCCTACCTAGCTTTCCAGACCTAACATGATATTATAAAGCAGCAGCCATCCACCATTTGGTACTGGCTAAGAAGTAGTTGATGAGTGGATTAGGTTAGGTTCACATGAGAAAAAATACTCTGAAGAAAACAACTCCTTAAATAGGAGAATAAACCAAATGAAAAAAGAGATACCCAGTATAAACTCATACAGTGCAAATGGAAGCTAGTGACTTTGTGAGACACCAAGAATCAATTAAACTAACTAAAACGAATAAAAACAAGGGAGAAAATAGGAAATACCTCTTTGGCAAAATAGCTGACCTGGGAAATAGATCCAGAAGAAACATTTTAAAAATTATCGGTCTACCTGAAGATTATTAAAAAAAAAAAAAAAAAAAGAGCCTGGATAGCACTCGTGAAGGAAAACTGGCCTGGAGTTCCTGAAATGCAGGGGGAAATACTCCCTGAAAGAATTCATCAATCACTTCTGGAAAACGATCCCAGGAGGAAAACCCCAAGGAGCATTGTTGCAAAACTCCAAAACTCCAATCTAGAGGCAAAAATACTGCATGCTGCCAGACAAAAGCCATTGAGATGTCAAGGAGAAACAGGATTACCCGGGACCTGGTAGCTTCTACAATAAAGGATCAGAGGACCTGCAATACCATATTTTGGAAGGTAAAGGACCTGGGGTGATAACCAAGAATTAACTACCCAGAGAGACTCAGCATCACCTTTTGGGGTAGGGGGGAGGTGGATCTTCAGTGAAGTCAGAGACTTTTAATCAGTTCTACTGAAAACACAAAAAAACAGAATTAAAATAGGAAATTTAATCTGCAAACACAGGACTCAAGGGAATTATAAGAAGGTTAACAGGGGAAAAATATATATTGAAAGGTTAAACTGTTCACATCCCTAGACAGAAAAGCTATATCTGTAACTCTTGCAAGCTTTATCTGCCACTGGGGCACACAGAGGGGAGCATCACAGGGACTGAGAATGTGATTGTGAATGGACTCTGATGGGATGACATCAAAGAAAAAGACATTAAGGGCTGGGAAAAGGTTGCTTCTAGAGAATTTTCTTCTTTGGAGAACGGCGGTTTCTTCCAAATTTCACTATATTTCTCATACTTGTTGTTCTTATTGAGATTAGAACATCCCATTCCATTCATGTACCATCAATAATTTAATCAGTCTCCTATTAGTAGACATTTCGTTTGCTTCGATTTCTTTTCTCAATGTCTGGTTGCTGGGAGCTACAATGGATTAGAACTCTGGGCTCTGGGAGTCAGGAAAAATGACTGTGCCTAATTCAAATCTGGCCTCACACATGTACTAGCTGTGTGACCCTGGGCAAGTCATTTACCCCTGTTTGCCTCAGTTATCTCACCTATGAAATCAATTGGCTAAGGAAATGGTAAACAACTTCAGTATGATAAGAAAGCTTCAAGTGAGGTCACAAAGAGTCAGGGAAACCTTTCAGTGACTCAGTGTGTGTGTGTCTCTGTGTGTGGATGTGTGTGTGTGTGTGTGTGTGTGTGTGTGTTTTAACATTTTCACACACTCCAGGAATCGCATTCTGCCCTTCTAGAAAAAGGACCCCCAAATTCTCAAGCTAACACTGCAATTCCACTAAAAAAATACCTGAATGTGAGCTGCATGGAGTTGGCTTTCCTGAACACCTCAAGCCTGTGCAAAGGCGCCAAGTCCCCCGTCTTCCCAGAGCATGAGTTTAAAATGGAAAATTGGAAAATGACAGCACCCCAAATCTCAAGAGAACAGTTCAATTTTATTAAAAACTGAATATGAGAGTTACACAGAGTTTGGCTCCACTGAACACCAGAAGTCTGTGCTAACCGGCCAAGTCTACCATCTTCCCCACCCAAGGAGTTGTTCCCTTATGGGAAAAGGACCCCCCAGTTCTCAAGAGAACAGTCCAATTTAACTAAAAACTGAATGTGACGGCTGCACAGAGTTGGCTCCACTGGCTCTATCTTCTGGTGTACAGTCCTTTTGGACTGTGTCTTCAAAATTAAAAATTGAATATAATTTTACTTTTTTTAGTGTTTAGTAAATTTTTTTATAATTAATAAACAGTGCTCTATGAATCATGTGGGGAAAGAAATAGCAGAGCAAAAAGAAATGAACATGGGAGGGAGAAAAAGAAATTAAAAGGAGTGAACATAACACATATTGCTTTACATTCTTTCTCCTTTGTTCTATTTCTGAATGTAGATGGCATTGGCTGTTCCAAGCCTATTGAAATTGCTTTAAGTCACTAAAGGACTGAGAGCAATTCTTTCCTAGCTTTCATTTTGCATAAATGATTCTTACTTCTACTTGTTCCACTCAGCCTCAGTTTGTTTCAATCTTTGCAGGCCTTGCTAAAATCAGCTTGTTCATCCTTTTGTATATAATCCTAATATTCCCTTGCCTTCATATACCATCCCAGCTTGTTCAGCCATTCCCCACCTCATGCGTATCTCTTCATTTTCCAATTCTTCGCTCCCACACAAACAAGCTGTTAAGAAACTATTTTGCACATGAGGGTCCCATTTCCTCTTTTATGATTTTCTTGGAATACAGACTCAGTAATGGCATCTATGGGTCAAAGGGCATGACCAGTTTTTTAGCCCTTTGGCCTACTTCCAAATGGCTTTCCAAAATGGTTGAATCAAATTCTAAAATATGAGCGAGACAAACTACAAATCACAAAAACATTCCAGAGTTTCGTCCAAAAGAAGGACAATAATGAAACAATATACTAAAACCTATGAAATATGCAGCGAAAACAGTGACTTCTTTTGCCAAATTTTTTCTTTCTAATAACCTAGGTGAATCAAATAAAAATGTGAGATCAAAGACTTGCAACTAAACAACCTAGGAAAAGAACAAAAACACAACAAATTAATGTTGGATTAATTGTTGGATTACAAATTCTGACATTCCACAGAGAGATTAATAAAATGGAAACTTGTAAACGATTGAACTAATAAAACTAAGAGATAATTTTATGAAAAAAAACCAACAAAATAAATTTGATCAGAAAAAGGAAAGCAAAAAAAAAAGAAAAAACCCATATCACCAGCATCACAAATAAAGGGGGGAATTTACCATCATGACAAAGAAAGTAAAGAAAAATAAAGAGCCATTTTGCCCAACCATAGGTAACATTCTGAAGAACTGTCCTAAATGGATGATATTGAGAAATATACAAATTGCCAACAATAACAGAAGGGGAAGTTAATTTTTTAAATATACTCATATTAGAAAAAAGAAACAGAACAGACCAGTATTTAGAAAAAAATCTCCAGGAACAGATGGATTCATAAGTGAAGTCTACAAAACATTTAAAAACAATTAATTCCAATACTTTGTAAATTCTTTGGAAAATGGGCCAAGAAGGAATACTGCCAAATTCCTTCTATGACTAATTACCTAAAGCAGGAAGATCCACAAGAGAGAAAAAAATTACAGACAAATCTCCTTAATGTATATTGATGGGAAAATCTTACATAAAATATTAGTAAGATTACAGCAAAGAAAGTGGAAACAGAGTGGATGCCCATCAGTTAGAGAATAACTGAATAAATTACGGTATATGAATGTTATGGAATTTTATTGCTCTATAAGAAATGATCAGCAGAATGATTTTAGAACGGCCTGGAGAGACTTGCATGAATTGATGCTAAGTGAAATGAGCAGAACCAGGAGATCATTGTACATGGCAACATCAATATTATATGAAGATCAATTCTGATGAACGTGTCTCTTTCCCACACTTAGATAATTGATGCCAGTCCCAATGTGCTGAAGAGAGCTGTCTACACTCAAAAAGAGGACTGTGGGAACTGAGTGTGGATCGCAATATAACATTCTCACTCTTTTTGTACTTTGTTTACATTTTGTTTTCTTAATCATTTACTTTCTTTTTTTGATCTAATAGTTCCTGTGCAGCAAGAGAATTGTATAAATATGTTTATGTATATTGGATTTAACATATATTTCAATGTGGTTAACATATATATAACAAAATTACTTGCCATCTAGAGGAGGTTGTTGGGGGGAAGGAGGAGAAAATCTGAAACACAAGGCTATGCAAGGGTCAGTGTGGTCAAATTATCTGTGCATATGTTTTGAAAATAAAAAGCTTTATTAAAAAAAAGAGAGAGACTACAGCAATTTTTTCCCAGGATAATACACCATGAGCAAGCGGGATTTATATCAGGAATGTAGGGCTGGTTCAATCTCAAGAAAATTATTGGTATAATTGACTTTTATCAATAACAAAATCAATAGAAATCATAGGATAATCACAACAGATGCAGAAAAGGTTTTGACAAAATACGGCAGCCATCCTTGTGAAAAACATCAACTAGCATAGGCTTCAAGGAACTTTCCTTCAAATAATAAGCTGTATCTGTCTAAAACAGCAAGCATTATTTGAGAGAATGCTCTGGGTACATTCCTAATAAGATCGGAGGTGAAACAAGGATCCCCATTACCACCACTCTTATTCAACAATATAGAAGAAATGTTGGCTTGAGCAAGAGGAAAAGAAAAAAGAAATGAAAGCAATTAGAACAGGCAATGAGGAAATGAAACTATCATTCTTTGCAGATGAGATGATGATATCGCCTAGAAATCCTAGAGAATCCTAGAAAGCCATCCAAAAAACTCCCGGAAACAAGAGCTTGAGCAAACTTGCGGGATATAATTTTATATTTATATTTATATTTATATGGGTTTATCCCACATAAATCATCAGCATTTCTATATGTTACTAACAAAACTTATCAGCAACAGATAGCAAGAGAAATCCCTTAAAAAGTAATGTAGACCAAGACAAACCCAAGAACTATGAGAATACCATTACAAATCCCTTCTCACTGGGATAAAGTTGGATCTAAAAAATGGGGATAATATCAATTGCACATGGGTAGGCTGAATTAAGATTATAAAAATGACAATTCCGTCTAACTCAGTCTATGACTTCCATACCCAAAAAAATGAATTGGTCCAAAATGTATTTTATAATTCCGTCTAACTCAGTCTATGACTTCCATACCCAAAAAAATGAATTGGTCCAAAATGTATTTTATAGAAGTAGAAAAAATAATCAAAAAATTGATATGGAAGAACAAAAGGTCAAGAATAGCAAAAGAATTAAAGAGAAAAAAATACAAAGGATAGTGACTTACATCCTCCAGTTGATAAATGGTGAAAAGATATGAAGAGACAATTTTCAGATGAAAAAATCTAAATGATTTCTAGGCATATGAAAAGGTGCTATAAATCAATACCACTACACACTTCTCAGATTGGCCAAGCTAATAAGAAAAGCTATTTTCCAGTCAATAAATGATTCAAGAATATGAACAATTTTCAGGTGAAGAAATGGAAACGATTTCTAGTCATATGAAAAGGTGTTCTAATTCACTCCCACTACATACTCCTCAGATTGGCTAACAGGAAAAGGTAATGATGAATATCAGAGGGAATGTGGGAAAACTGGAATGCTGATACATTGCTGGTGGAATTTTGAGCTGATCCAGCCATTGTGAAGAGCAATTTGGAACTATGCCCACAGGGTGGTCAATACAAGTATACCCTTTGACCCAGCATATGTTTCTGCTGAGCCTGTATCCCAAGGAGATCATAAAAGAGAGAAAGGGACCCACATATGCAAAAACGTTTTTGGCAGCCCTTTTTGTAGGGACAAGAACCTGGAAACTGAGTGGATGCTCATCAGTTGGAGGGTGGCTGAATAAGTGATGGTATATAAATGTTATGGAACATTAGTGTTCTCCAAGAAAAGATTAGTACAATGATTTCGGGGAGGCCTGGAGAGACTTACAGGAACTGATGCTGAGTGAAATGAGCAGAACCAATAAAGGTCTCATTTCCAAAACATAGGGAACTGACTCTTATGTATAAGAAATTAAGCCATTCTCCAATTGATAAATGGTCAAAGGATATGAACAGACAATTCTCAATGGAAGAAATTGAAACTGTTTCTAGCCATATGTAAAGATGCTCCAAGTAATTATTAATCAGAGAAATGCAAATTAAGACAACTCTGAGATACCACTACACACCTGTCAGATTGGCTAAGATGACAGGAAAAAATAATGATGATTGTTGGAGGGATGTGGGAAAACTGGGACATTGATGCATTGTTGGTGGAGTTGTGAACGAATCCAACCATTCTGGAGAGCAATCTGGAATTATGCCCAAAAAGTTATCAAACTGTGCATACCCTTTGATCCAGCAGTATTTCTACTGGGCTTATATCCCAAAGAGATCTTAAAGAAGGGAAAGGGACCTGTGTGTGCAAAAATGTTTGTGGCAGCCTTCTTTGTAGCGGCCAGAAACTGGAAACTGACTGGATGCCCCTCAGTTGGAGAATGGCTGAATAAATTGTGGTGTATGAATATTATGGAATATTACTGTTCTGTAAGAAATGACCAGCAGGATGATTTCAAAGAGGTCTGAAGAGACTTATATGAACTGATGCTGAATGAAATGAGCAGGACCAGGAGACCATTGTATACTTCAACAACAATATTATACGATGATCAATTCTGATGGACGTGCCTCTCTTCAACAATGAGATGAACCAAATCAGTTCCAATAGAGCAGTAATGAATAGAACCAGCTATACCCAGCTTAAGAACTCTGGGATATGAGTGTGAACCACTACATAGAATTCCCAATCCCTCTATTTTTGTCCACCTGCATTTTTGATTTCCTTCACAGGTTAATTGTACATTATTTGAAAGTCCAATTCTTCTTGTGCAACAAAATAACTGTATGGACACATATACATATATTGTTGTTAACATATTAACATATTCAGCATCTATTGACCTACCTGCTATCTGGGAGAGCGGTGGGGGGAAGGAGGAAAACATTTGAAAGGTTTTGCAATTGTCAATGCTAAAAATTTACCCAAGCACATATCTTGTAAATAAAAAGTTATAATTAAAAAATGACTGCAAATAAAAAAAAAAAGAAAAGAAAAGAAATGAGCAAAACCAGGACTGGTCATTGTACAACATTGTACAACAGCAAGATTATACAATAATTCTTGATCAATTCTGATGTTCCTGGCTCTTTCCAAGCATGAGATGCTTCAAGACAGTTTCTATAATCCTGTGATAAAGAGAGCCCTCTATACTGAGAGAGAGAGCACTGGGAACTGAGAGTGGATCACAGCATAGCATCTCCACTCTTTTTGTTGCTGTTTGCTTGCATTTTGTTTTCTTTCTTATTTTTATTTCCTTTTGTGTCTGATTTTTCTTATGCAGCATGATAATTATATAAATATGTATACATACACTGAATTTAACATATTTTAGCATGATTAACATATATTGACTCACTTGTCATCTACAGGAGGGAGGGGGACAACGGGAGCAAAATCTGGAACACAAGGTTTTGTAAAGGTTAATGTTGAAAAATTACAAATTTCTATGTTTTGAAAATAAAAAACTTAAGTAAAAAAGAAGGAAAATAAAAAAAAGGATAGGGACTTGGCATTCCCAAACCTAAAAGTATAATATAAGCAGCAGTTCTCCAAACCATTTACTCTTAACTAACAGAGTGGTTGATCAGAGGAATAGATTCCAGTGATCAAGGCCTATATCTAGAAAATATTTGACAAAGCCGCAAACTCCAGCTTCTGGTATAAAAACTCACTCTTTGATAATAAATCTCAGGGAAAAGTGGAAAATCCTATCTCAAAAACTGGGCTTCGACCCATGGGGTGTGCATCTCAAAGCTCATGCCAAAATATGGTCTAAATGGAAGAGATCTCCACTGAAACCAGAAGTGGTTCCAGAGCCCTGCCCTGGGGCCTCTGAGAAAAGTCTATCTGGCAGGGGAGGCAGGCTTCCTAGGAGCAAGTGTTCCAAGAGAGAGCTGCGGGGGAGGGGTGGTCCCCAACACCATCAGGCTTTCCTTGGGTACATATTGGCCAGGCTGACAAACCGGCCTAATGATTGCTGCCAGCTTGTGTCCAGGGAGATCGCAGGTTGGACACAGGGAGTGGAGGCTATTCTTTCCCGAGGGAGCAGTTTGATGCACATCAAAGAGAACTGGATGCTGGCTTGCCTGTGGGAGTGGAACTTGGCCAGAGGGAGTTGAAAGCCCCCAGAGGGGGGAAAGATGATGTGCCCTCTCCTTATTTAGCATGGGGCTGTCCCTGGGAACTCTGAGAAGGTGTCTAAGAGTCGGGGAGCTTGGAGAGCAGGGCTGTCGTGCCTAAGGGTAAGTGTGCAGCAGCCCCGGAGCTGATTGGGCAAGCCTGTTACCTCTCAGGGGCAATGAGTGCCCCGGATGTCCTTTTCCCAACATTACAGACGACTCTCTGTGTGGGGCCACGGCTTGCAGTCAATCTCGAATTTCCCCTGCACACTTCCTGGTGAAGTCCTGGCTGTCAGGATTGCCCTTTCTTTGCAGTTCTGTCATCCCAGTGAGCATGGGAGCCCCTGGAATCAGTATAGAAGTTCCCTCTCAATCTTTTCCCCATTTTAAAGCTTTATGGAGGACAATGAGCTTGGCCTTCTGAGCAGAGATTTCCCAGGGAAGCGGTTTAGCCTCCAAAGTACTTCTGAGAGTCACCATGGAGTCTCGTAGCTTTCTGTGCCCATCTTCCCCCAAACTAGACCCATCAGTGAACCATTCGCCATCTAGGTTGGGGAGAGAAGCATCTCACCTAGAGCAGACTGAATGGAAAGTTTCCTCACTACGATGAATAATAGCACTGGACTGTGTAGGGTCAGGAAACAGCGGGCCGGGGGGACAATGGGGACACAGGCAGAAAACTAAATTGGGAGAATCTACTAGGAGGCCCTGATAGTTGATTAGCCTTTGCTAGCCAGCAACAGAAATGGCCTGGAGCTTCTAGAATGCTCTGAAGCCCTTGGGCAGTTTTCCAAATAGTTCATAACTGTTGCTCAGTAACTGTTCAAAACTGTCCAAGCTTTCCCCACAGCTGGGTCTGGGAAAATTGTGGTCCTATGGTTATCTTGTACAACTTTTTCTGAATGTCTGGAGCAGCTGAAGTAATCACACACATGTTGAGCACAGTGACCCCTTCAGGAGAAGAGCAGTCCAGGTAGGTATATTTCTTTTCAATTTATATTAACTTCCAAATTAAAAAAAAAAAAAAAAAAAAAAGAACTAACTGAAAACCAGAAAAACCATTGAAATAACAGAGTAACAATATTGTCAAATCCCAGCAGACTAGCAGGGAGAATTCAAAATATATAACAATTAATTTGCTTTTCAAGAAAATATTTAATAACAGAATTTTGGTTTCATGTTCTTTGATTTCATAACATCCTGTGGTTCCTTCACGTTCATTAGTGCATTGGTTCCCATCTCACCTTCGAGAATTCTCTCTTTTATTTTCAAATCTTTATTGCAGTGTTAGAGTGTACATCTTATTTCCTGTTGTGTGTCAAAGAATATTTCAACTACACTCACATTTTGTGATTTGGGCAGTCTGAAAGAAGCCACCCATCCTACATGCAGAAAATGCCACCTGAAATCGTAGCCAATCAATGAACTTGACCTTTGGAGATAAATCCTTTTGACTGACACTTTGCCATAATCATTCATCCTCTTATTTTTCCTGTGGTCATACAAGGGAGTCTCTCAGTTGCCTCCCTTTCATTTCCTTTAATGATGACAGAGGCAAAATGGAATGGAGAAAGGAGGAAATTGGGAAAGAAATGGGAAAGAATTGATCACTTTCATCCATTGTGTTGGGGCGGGCTCCACTTCCTGCTCCATCATAGTAAACCCTGAAAAGCAAAGCCTGAGCTGTGTTATGTTAGGGCCTTATGGGACAGATCCTCCTTTAGTTGGGTGGATGGGGGGGTAGTTGTTGTAATGAGAGTTTTAGGATTTATTTGTTGACATCTTTTCCCCCCAGGAAATTGGACGGTGAATGGGGAGAAGAAATAGAATACTTCCCAAGGGTGAGAATCAATCAACCAACATTTAGCAATACTTGTTCAGGATACAAAAACTTCATTGGAAACGGGAGGACAACAAATACATAGATTCAACCCACCAGAAAATACAGAATTGATAGACAGGCACATGAGAAGGCATAATCCTAATAGAGCAGTTGGAGTCCGTTAGGAAAGAGGTGTACAGGGTCATGAGGTTGATAGCAAGGTGAGTGAAGGAGAGCAAGCATGTGGGGAGGAGTGTTGCAGAGCAAGGACTTAGAACCTGCATAACTAAATGGATGAAGGGTAGGCCAAGTAAGAGAAAAGGGTAGGGGATGCCTGATCCTGCAAAGCTGGGTGCCGGGAGTTGAGAATTTCAGACAAGGGGAGAGTTTGGGGGACCAAGATTATGCAATGTGTTTTGGACACATGGATATTCAGTTGCAAACTGGGCATCCAATTAAAAATGTGAACAGATGTCCTATGGGAATTGGGGAGCACAGCAGAGGAAGCAGACTAGAGACCCAACAATATACCTGGGAGGGTTTTGCCTAGAGATGACAATTGGGGACCTCATCAATTTCTAGGACATCCAAGTAGGAGGACACAGAGCAAAAAGATGACTGGTGACAGAGGCATAAGGGGGTCACCCCCGGGGTCCATGACACGAATAAAGATCCAGTCAAAGAGGCAAGCAGGACACATCAGTCAGTAAAGAAGCCAGAGAGAGCAGAATTGTGAAAAATCTGAAAAGAGAGTATCCTGAAAGAGAAGAAAAGGCAGTCACTCCCAAAAATGCTGCCAGAGAGATGCAGAAGGATCAGAATCAGACAGTGGTCCTTCTGTTTTTGTACTATAGAGGTTATCAATCACTTTTCATTTCAATGAGTAAAACTCCTCTGAATGAGGAAGAGAGAAGCCAGAGTGCAGAGAGCTTAAGAGAATGAATATCCAAAAGCATTCATTTTCCACTGTGGGTCAAAGGCTGGACTAAGCCTGGGGGTGGGATGGATAGGCCCAAGCCAGGCCCTGGCCTGGGGGGGAACCTCCCAGTCTGCATGCAAACAAATCTGTAGCAACAAGTGGTTTACAAGGAAAATTGAAAGTAAGGAAGTTGTCCCTTGGGCTTCTCCAAGTGTGAAAGGTGGGCCAGCCCAAGCAAGAGCAAGTAGAAGAGGGTCCAGCTCTAAGCCAAAGGCCAGATATCTCTGAGTCCATCTCTGCTCCCTGTAGTGCTGCTGTCTTTGCCACCCACCCTCTTCTATTTCCTGATTTTTTTCCCTTGGCTCATATATTGCCTTTTTCCTCCACAGACTTGGCCCCACTGTCAGGTCGCCAAGGCCTCTCACCACTAGCCAACTTATGCCCCGTGGAGTAGCCCCGTTCCTAAAAAGGGATGCCCGCAACACCAGGGCTAACAGCCACATGGACAAGGAGGGCTCCGAGTTGTTGGGGTCAATCAAAGGCAGCCTCTGCAAACAGCCCAAATCCGCAAAGCGCAATAGGATTGCCCCAATGGGGACCAACCGTCAAATGGAGGTGGCTACTCTTCAAAAATTGATCCTTGCACAAAGGGCCAAAATGCTCCTCTTCAACAGGCCATCTTCAAAGATTTCCCCTGAGAAGGGGATGGATTGCTCCATGACAGGCCAGTTCAAACAGGGAGCCCCCCCTCCCTTCTCTCTCTCTGTTTACCCACATTTGGAGCCCCTTCCGCCAATACCCTTAAAGGACTCCCCAAAGGCCTCAAGCCCAAGAGGCTCACCCTGCCCACCTCCCAACTGAAGCCAGCGCAGCTCCTGGGCCAGAGCCAAAATGGAGGAGAAGACACAGGTTTTCTGCAAGCCCAGTACTTCAGCAGAGACAATAGAAAAAAATTCCTCACCAAAGGCAAATAGTGAACCCCCAAATACCAAAATCTCAGGAGACATGGCCACGTCCACCCAGCACCCAGCACCCAGCAGTCAGTAAATACTGATCCTGTGTAGCTGCTGCTACTTGCAGAGGAACTTTGGACAACCCCCCCTTACTGCTAAAACAGATCTCAACTTAAAAAAATAAATAAAAAAGCAGTAAAAACTCTGACTGTAAATTGTTTTTATAGTGAACTAGAAGAATAGTTTTCAGACCCTGAAGAGACTAAACACAGATCATCTCCAGATGAATCTCAAAAGGTGACATAAATTGGCCCCATCACACAAGACCCTCCTAGAAGAAATGAAAAGGGATCTTAAGAGAGAGAAGCAAAATGGGTAAACAAGACAAAAATTTTGCCAAGAAGGTTTGGAAAAGGCAACACAAAATAGAAAATGAACATGAAATAGAAAAAAGCCCCAGAAAAACAAAACTTGTGAAACAGAAAAAAAAAGAAAAGTCCCTCAAAAAACAGAATTTGAAATGGAAAAAATTTCATACAACAAAACAACAGCTCATTCAAAAATTCAATTGGACAAAAAAAAAGTAAATAAAAAAAGTAAATGAAGAAAAAATTCACTAAAATCAGAATTGAACAAATGGAAATGAATGACTCAATGACATGAGAAGAATCAGTCAAGCAAAATCAAAGAAAAAGAAAAAAAAAGGGAAAATTAGGTATTTTACATTTTTTCCTAAATGGGAAAACAAGTGATCTGGAAAATAAAATCTAGGAGATACTGTCTAAGGATTATTGGCCTTCCTGAAAACCATGATGAAAAAAAAAAAGACTATTTTTCAGGAAATCAGAATCAGAAGATAAAATAGCCATTGAAAAAATTCACCAAACATCTCCTGAAACAGACCCCCAAAATGAAAACTCCAAGGAATCTCGTGGCTAAATTATAGAACTATCAGGAAAAAATATCACAGCCAGAAAAAAAATCAAATATCGAAGAAGCACAATAAGGATTTCCCAGGAACCTAGGAGCTTCCTCCTTAAAGGATGGAAGGGCCTAGAATCTGATATACTGAAAGGTAAAGGAACTTGGAATTCAGCTAAACATAAATTAACCCTGTAAACTGAGCATTTTCTTTCAGGGAAGAAGATAGACATTCAGTGAAACAGGTGACTTCCATTTATTGCTTATGAAAAGACCTAAACAGAATTTGGACCTCCTTATATTGAAATCAAGAGAAGCATAAAAAGGTAAAAAGAACACTTGAGAAGTATAATTCTCTTATGGGTTTATATAGAGAGTTCATGTATACTTTGATTTTATTGTTACAATATAAAAAAGAAACGAGGTGGGAAGGGAATTGGAGTGGAAAAGGGGCAATTCCAGTCGAGGGAAAATGAAGGAAATTACATCTCAGGAAGAGCCAAGGAAACCTGTTTTCATTGAGGGAAAGAAGGAAAGGGGGGAATGTGTGAATTTTACTCTGGTCACATTTTGCTCAAAGAGAAAATATTAGACAAATTTGGTTACACCAAGAAACTTCACTCACCTTACAGCAAAGGGGGAGGGGAAAGGAGTAGGCTAAATAGAAGGGGAAACAGAAATACTAAGGGAAAGGGAAAAGAAAGGGGGAGGGACTCTAATGGGAGGGTTGGTTGAGGCAATTAGTGCTCATAAGAAAAATACTGGGAAGGAAAGAAAGAGGAAAAGGAAAGAGAAAAGTATTATTTGGGGTTAAGAAGATGGCAGAAAATACAGAAGGAGTAGTTTTAACCATAAATGTGAATGGGGCGAACTTGCTCTCATAAAGGTTAAGCGGATAACAGACTAAATTAAAAACCAGATTCCTACAATGTGTTGTTTACAAGAACCACATTTCAAGCAGGGTAATACAGAGGAAAAGTAAAAGGCTGGAACAGACTCTATTATGCTTCAGGTGAGGTACAAAAAAGCAGGGGTAGCCAGACTGACCTCAGATCAAGCTGCAAAAGCAAAAATTGATCTAATTCAAAGAGATAAGGAAGGAAATGATATCTTGCCAAAGGGTACCATAGAGAATGAAGCAATATCAATACTAAACATATAGGCACCGAGTGCTATGGTTTTATGAACAAAAAATAATAAAGGGACCTTTAGTTAATTTGATTAGAAAAAGAAGAAAATCAAATAATTAGTCTCAAAAATGAAAAGGAAGAACTTTCCACCAATGATGAGGAAATTAGAGTGTTAGTCAGGAGTTATTTGACCCAAAATTTTAATAGAAGGATACCTACAAAAATATGGATGGCCCAGATTAACAGAAGAGGAAATAAATTACCTAAATAGTCACATTTTAGAAAAAGAAAGAAACCAAGCTATTAAACAACTCTCTAAGAAAAAATCCCCAGCACCAGATGGATTTTCAAGAACACTTAACTCCAATACTATATAAAGTATTAGAAAAACTAGGCAATGAAGGACTCCTACCACATTCCTTTGATGACACAGCCATGATACTGATACCTCAAGCAGGTAGGATGAAACCTTAATTCTTATAGACCAATCTCCCTAATGAATATTAATGCAAAAACCTTACAGAAACATGAGCAAATCATTCCCAGCATATAATACACTATGACCAAGTAGGATTTTATACCAGGAAAGCAGGGCTGGTTCAATATTAGAAAGCCTAATTGACAATATCAATAACCAAATTAACCAAAATCACATATGATTATCTCAATGGATAATAAAATCCAACACTCATTCATATTAAAATGACTGGAATGTATAGGAATAAAGGGACTTTTCCTAAAAATAGTTCAGTAGCATCTATTGGAAACCATCAGCAAGCCTCATATGTAATGGAGATAAACTGGTACCATTGCCAGTAAAATCAGTTTGCCTACTATCACCATTTCGATTCAATATCGTATTAGAAATGCTAGCTTTGGCAATAGGAGAAGACAGAGATTAGGTAATGGGGAAACGAAATGATCACTCTTTGCAGATGATAGGATGGTATACTTAGAGAACCCTAGAGAATCAACTACCAAGCTATTAGAAATAATCCATCGCTTTAGCAATGTTGCAGGATACACAATCCACATATATCATCATCATTTTTATACATCACTAATAAAATCCAATAACGAGAGATACAAAAAGAAATTTCCATTTATCTGAAAATCTTATCTGCCAAAGGAAAGTCAGGAACTATATATGAACAAAACGACAAAACACTTTCTACACAAATAGTCAGATCTAACCAATCGGAAAAATATCAAGTACCATTGGATAGATTCAGCAACTATAATAAAGATTACCAGACTACCGAAATAAATTTATTTATTTAGTACTATACCAATTAAACTCTCACGAAACTATTTTACTAACACCCCCTCCCCCCAAGAAAACCCAACAAAATTTATCTGTGAGAGCAAAAGGTCAAGAATTTCAAGGGAATTAATGAAAAAAAAAAAGCAAATGAAGGTGAGCGCTGCTTTGTAATGTAGCTTTAGATGTGATACAGCTAGGCCATCAAAACCATTTGGGTACTGGCTAGGGAAAAGAGCAGTTGATCAATGGGAATAGGTTAGGTTCACAGAACCAAATGCTCAATGACTACAGGAATCTAGTGTTTGCAAAAATCTGGTACAGCTAGGCCATCAAAATCATTTGGTACTGGCTAGGAAAAAGAACAGTCGATCAGTGGAATAAATTAGGTTGACAGAACAAAATAGTCAATGACTATTGCTATCTAGTGTTTGACAAACTCAAAGACCCCAACTTTGAGGATAAGAATTCACTATTTGACAAAAACTGCTGGGAAAATTGGAAACTAGGATGGCAGAAAGTAGGTATTGACTCACACCTAACACCATATATCAAGCTAAGGTCAAAATGGGTTCATGCTCTGGAATTAAAGAATGATATTATAAACAAATTTAGAAGAGCATAGGATAATTTACCTCTCAGAACTGTGCAGCAGGAAGGAATTTGTGACCAAATAAGAACTAGAGATCATTATTGATCACAAAATAAATAATGTTCATTACATGAAGTTTAAAAAGTTTTTGTACAAACAAAACTGATGCAGACAAGATTAGTAAAAAAGCAATAAACTGGGAAATATTTTTACATTTAAAGGATCTGATAAAGTCTCATTTCTCAAATATAGAGAGAATGCATTCAACGCTATAAGAAGTCAAGCCATTTTCCAATTGATGATTGTGAAAGGATATGGACAGACATTTTTCAGGACCATAGGAACTGAGTGTGGACCACAACATAGCATTCTTATTCTTTCTGCTTGCTTGCATTTTGTTTTCCTTCTGGATCTGATTTTTCTTGTACAGCAAGATAAGTGTATAACTAGGTATACATATATTGGATTCAACATATATTTTAAGATATTTAACAGGTATTGGACTACCTGCCCTCTAGGGGGAGGGGAGTGAGGGAAAGGAGGGGATAATTTGGTACAGAATGCTTTGTTGAAAAATTACCCAAGCATGAGTTTTGTAAATAAAAAGCTTTGATAATTTTTGTTAACAAAATAAAGCCAGCCTTGGTCCCTGGGTTTCTGGCTCTCTGGCTCTTGTTGCACAGGAAGAATTGGATTCAGAAGGTAAAAATAACCTGAGAAGAAAACAAAAATACAAACAGTTCATACTCATTTCCCAGTGTTCCTTCTCTGGATGTAGCTGATTCTGTCCATCATTGATCAACTGAATTGAATTAGATATTCTCTTTATTGAAGAGAATCACTTCCATCAGAATACATCCCCATACAGTATTGTTGTTGAAGTGCATAATGATCTACTGGTTCTGCTCATTTCACTCAGCATCAGTTCATTTAAGTCTCGCCAATCCTCTCTGTATTCAACTTGCTGGTCATTTCTTACAGAACAATAATATTCCATAACATTCATATACCACAATTTACCCAACCATTCTCCAGTTGATGGGCAGACATTCATTTTCCAATTTCTAGCCACCACAAAAAGGGCTGCCACAAACATTTTGGCACATAGAGGTTCCTTTCCATGCTTTAGTATCTCTTTGGGATATAAGCCCAGTAGTAACACTGCTGGACCAAAGGGTATGCACACATTGATAACTTTGGGGCATAATTCCTGATTGCTCCTGAGAATGATTGGATTTGTTCACAACTCCACAAACAATGCATCAGCGTCCCTGTTTTTCCCAAAAATTCATTTTTCCTATCTTCCTAGCCAATCTGACAGGTGTGTACTGGTATATCTCAGACTTGTCTTAATTTGCATTTTTCTGATCAAGAATGATTTGGAACACTCTTTCATATGAGTGGAAATAGTTTCTATTTCATCATCTGAAAATCATTTGTTCATATCCTTTGACCATTTATCAACTGGAGAATGGCTTGATTTCTTATAAATTAATGTCAATTCTCTATATATTTTGTTAATGAGGCCTGTATCAGACCCTTTAACTGTAAAAATGTTTTCCCACTTTGTTGCTTCCCTTCTAATCTTATTTGCATTAATTTTGTTTGTACAAAGGCTTTTTAATTTGATATAATCAAAATTTTCTATTTTGTGATCAATAATGATCTCTAATTCATCTTTGGTCACAAATTCATTCCTCCTCCACAAGTATGAGAAGTAAAATATCCTATGTTCTTCTAATTTATTTATAAACTCGTTCTTTATGCCTAAATCATGGACCCATTTTGAACTTATCTTGGTATATGGTGTTACATGTGGGTCCATGCCTAATTTCTGCCATACTAATTTCCAGTTTTCCCAGCAGTTTTTGTCAAATAATTAATTCTTATCCCCAAAATTGGGATCTCTGGGTTTTTCAAACATGAGATTTCTATAGTAGTTATTGATGATTTTGTCCTGTGAATCTAACCTATTCCACTGATCAACTAATTATTTCTTACCTAATAGCAAATGGTTTTGGTGACCACTACTTTACAATATATATTTAGATCAGTTACACCTAGGCCACCTCCATTTCATTTTTTTTTTCATTAGTTCCTTGAAATTCTCGACCTTTTTTCTTTTCATATGAATTTTGTTATTTTTCCTAGGTCATTAACATACTTTCTTAGGAGTCTGATTGGTATAGCACTAAATAAATAGATTAGTTTAGGGAGTATTGTCAACTTTATTCTATTTGCTCGGTGTATCCAAGGGCATTTAATATTTTTCAGATTATTTAAATTCCACTTTATTGGTATGGAAAGTGTTTTGTAATTTTGCTCATATAATTCCTAATTTTCCTTTGGTAGATTCCCAAATATTTTATGCTATCAACAGTTATTTTGAATGGAATTTCTCTTTGTATCTCATGCTGTTGGATTTTGTTGATGTATAAAAATGCTGAGGATTTATGTGGATTCATTTTGTATCCTGTAACTTTACTAAAGCTGTGAATTATTTCTAATAGATTTTTTTAGTAGAATCTCTGGGACTCTCTAAGTATATACCATATCATCTACAAAGAGTTTCCTCATTACCTACTCTAATTCCTTTGATCTCTTTTTCAACTCTTATTGCCAAGGCTAGCCTTTCTAATATAATAGAATATTGAATAATAATGGGGATAGTGGGCAACCTTATTTCTCTCCTGAGCTTACTGGAAATGTTCAGTTTATCCCCATGACATATGATGCTTACTGACAGTTTAAATATATCCTCCTGACTATTTTAAGTAAAAGTTCATTTATTCCTAATAGATGTTGGATTTTTTCAAATGTTTTTTCTGCATCTATTGAAATGATCGTATGGCTTTTGCTAATTTGGTTATTGATAATATAGTCAATTATGCTAATCATTTTCCTGATGTTGAATCAGCCCTGCATTCCTGGTATAAATCCTACTTGGTCACAGTGTATTATCCTGAGAATGATTTTCTGTAACCTTTTCCCTAATATTTTATTTAAGATTTTAGCATCAATATTCATTAGGGAGATTGGTCTATAATTTTCTTTCTCTGTTTTTGCTTTTACAATTTCTGCCTTAAACTGCATTTGCCTTTGAGCTTTTTATGTCCTAATATATGGTCAGTTGTTGCATAAGTTCCATGAATTGCTGAGAAGAAAGTGTACTTTTTTCTGTGTCCATTTAGTTTTTTCCAAATATCTATCATATCTAACTTTTCTAGTATTCTATTTATCTCTTTGACTTTTCTTATTTATTTTGTGGTTTGATTTATCTAATTCTGAGACTGCAAGGTTGAGATCTCACAGTATTATAGTTTTTCTCTCTATTTCTTCTTGCAGCTCTCTTAAGTCCTCTTTTAAGGATTTAGATGCTACACTACTTGGGGCATATATGTTTAATATTGATATTGCCTCATTGTCTATGCTACCCTTTAGCAGCAATATAAAGTGCCCTTCCTTATCACTTTTAATTAGATCAATTTTTACTTTTGCTTGATGTGAGATCAGGATGGCTACCCCTGCTTTTTTTACTTCACCTGAAGTATAGTAGGTTCTGGTCCAAGCTTTAACTGTTATTCTCTATGTATCGCCCTCTAAATAACCTATTATAGGATTCTGGCTTTTAATCGTCCTCTTTATTGGGGAGTTTACCCCATTCTCATTTATGGTTAAAATGACCAATTCTGTATTATTTGTCATCTTGTTAATCCCTGCTTAGGCTTTGCTCCTTTCCTTCTCCCTCTCCCCCTCCCCAGTATAATACTTGTCAGCATCACTTGCTTCTCACAGCCCTCCCTTTTTAGTATCTCTCCCCCCACCTTAAGAGTTCCTCCTCTTATCTTACCCTTTTTCCTCACAATTTCTGTATTCCCTTCCTCTTAGCTTACTCCTTCCCTTTTCACTTTTCCCCTCCCACTTTGCAATGAGGTGGGAGAAGTTTCACAATAAATATAATATCTAATATTTTTCTCTTTAAGTCAGTTCTGATGGCATTAAGATACACACTCTGTTCATCCCCTCCATTCTTTCCACGCAGATATAATAGGTTTCCTTTGCCTCTTCCTGAAATGTAGTACCCCATACCTCAACTTTAACTTTTCTGGGTACAATTTCCTTTCCACCGCTAGTTTCTAGAACAAAGTATATATGTGTTCTTTAGATATCTGTAGAGCAGAAATAGATATAGTTCTCAATATTTCTTTTACCATTTTAGGTTTCTCTTGAGTTCTGTATTTTTTGATCAAAGTTTTATTTAGTTCTGGTTTTTCCTCAAAATAAATGAAATTCATGTTTCTTTGAATGTCTATCTTCTTGCCTAGGAAAAGATGTTCATTTTGGCTGGGAAGTTTTTTGGATGCATACTAAGTTCCTTAGCCTTTTGAAAGATCACATTTCAGGCCCTTTGATCTTTTAATGTGGACACTGCTAGATCCTGAGTAATGATTATTGTGGCTCTTCTAGATTTGAATTGATTTTTTTCTAGCAGCTTGCAGTATTTTTTCCTTCATCAGATAGTTCTGGAATTTGGTCACTCTATTTCTTGGGGTTTTGATTTTAGGGTGCCTTTCAGTAGGTGATGGCTGAATTCTTTCAATGTCTATTTGACATTCTGTTTCTATAACATCTGGGCAGTTCTCTTTGATCATTTCCTGGAAAATAGTGTCTAGGCTTTTTTTTTCATCCTATTTTTCAGGAAGTCCAATAATTCTCAGATTATCTCTCCTACATCTGTTTTCCATATCTGTTGTTTCTTCAAGAAGGTATTTGACATTTTTTCCCATTGTTTCAGTCTTTTGATTTTGCTTAAGCAATTCCTGGTGTCTTCTTGAATCATTCATTTCCATTTCTTCGATTCTGATTTGTAATGAATTATTTTCTAGACTCACTTTTTTATATCTTTTTCTATTTGTCCATTTGAGTTTTTAAGTGAGTTGTTTTGTTCTATGGAATTTTTTTCCATTTCACAAATTTTGTTTTTTAAAAAGCTATTTTCTTTTTCCAACTCACTAATTCTGTTTCTCAAGTATTTGATTTTTCTATTCACTCTATCTTTAAATGAGTGGGATGATTTAGCCAGTCTCTTGCCAAGCTTTCCTTTCCTTTACCATTTTTCTTCTAGCTCTCTTATGAGAGGCTTTTTAATTTCTTTTATGAGAGTCTTGTGTGTTGAGGACCAGATCGTATCCTCCTCCCACTTTGGGGATTCATCTGGAGACAGTCTGTTTTTAGTCTTCTCAGGATTTTAAAGTCTGCTTTCTATCCATATAGAAGCTATCAATAATTAGAGTGAGGGGGGGAGGCTGCATGGTATTACCAAGCTTCCTCTACAGACTGCACGGGGCAGCAGCAAGGCACTAGCAGGACAGCAATGGCTGCCTTGCATCTGTGCTCTGAGACTCTGAGAGTGTACTGAGACATACAGTGCTAGGTGTGGCCAGGTCCCAAGAGATGCTGGCTTTTCTGGCTTATAGTCTTTACCTCCTGTGTTTTTAGCTTCTCTCTTTGTCTCCTGGCTTGCTGCCAGGGCAAAGTAGCCAATACTGTCATAAATGTCTCCCTGCAGAAACGTCTGAGATCACACCCCATGCACCTCTCGTCTGCTCACCTGTGAGCTGCCTGCCTTACTCTGTCTGCTGTGTTGCCACTGCCTGCCTTCTGTTTGTGCCTGAACTAGCTGTCCTCATCCCCGAGCAAAACAGACCTTTTCTGCTGCATTTTGAGGATATCTTCTCTTGGTAATTATTTGTGTCTTTTTTCATTCAAGCACTAATTCCAAGGGTTGTCATGAGATAAATTATTCTGGGAGAAAAGACGGAGCTTAAGGAGATGTGTGTGTCCTCTTCTCCACCATCTTGACCGGAAGTCCAATGACAAAGAATTTTAATTTGGTGGGGGGTTAGTAAATTTATTTGTTTTTAATACATTTTGCTTTTTATAAATCTTGTTTGGAGAGAAAATCAAAGCAAGGGGAAACAACCATGGAAGACAAAAGAAAAAACCAAGTGAACAGTGTACATGGAGGTTTACATTATATCTCCTGAGTTCTTTTTCTGAATACAGATGGCATTTTTTTGTCCACAGTCTATTAGGATTGCTTTGGATCACAAAAGCAATAGGAAGAAACTATCCTTTCCTATCTGATCATCACAAATCCTTGCTGTTAGTTTGTACAAAGTATTCTTCCTATCTGTGCCACCCACATTCTTCCCTGTTTCCTACTTCCTTCCCCTTTACTCATATGCTGCTTTTTTCGTCCACAGACCTAGGAACCGCTGCTTGGCAGAAGGCTCTGCCAACAGGTCCTAGGGAATCCTCAGCCAGAGTCGACCTCACCACATGGCGCCCTGGTGTGGAAAAGAAAAGTAAACTAACTCAACCACCAGGCTAAATATCTGTCCTCCACAGAATTGGCTCCACTGTCAACAGAAGCTTCCACCAATGGGCCAAGGTACTCCTCTTCCTCAATTGACCTTGCTTCTTTATCATACATTGGGTAAAAAAAAAGAAAGAAAACCAAACAGGCAGACTCACCTCAACCCCTCCTAGGATGAATGTGTGCCCTCCAGAGATTTGGTCCCAACACCTGGCAGAAGCCCTTGCCAACACGCCAAAAGATCCTCTTCCCCAGTCGAACAGAAGGCATTCTGCCAGCTTTGGAAAAAGCCCCCCTCTCCCCAAACACACCGACCCCACTCACTGTCCAGTCTGAAACTCAGCCCTCCCCAGCTGTGGTCCCACCGCCTGGCAGAAACCTCTGCAAAGGGGCCATGGTGCTGCTTGTCCCCAGTCTTATCTCACCTCACTTCTCTTGAAAACCGGAGGGAACAGATGCCTGACATAAACCTCCAGCCTTCACCGTGGTGCCAGCAGCTGGGCAGGGCTGGCCAAGTCCCTACCTCTGGAAGAAGTCAGTCTATGGGCTGACCAATGACCACCTCACCCCTCTCAGCCCACTCTGCCCTCAGGCTGCAGCAACTGCCTGCCACAAGCATTTGGAACTCCAGCCAAAGGCCCCAGGAAGAAACTCAGCTACCCTTATGAAGGAAAATTGTGAAACCCGACCATCCTGTTCACGAAGATGTGTAAATTCAGAATCAAGAATTGCCAATTGGGCATGAAGTACCAGCCAGCCTTGGTCCCCAGGTCTCTGGCTCATTGCATATCCTAAACAGTATAGGTATTGACTGTGAAAAATTGAATAAAATTTTGTTTTAATTTTATTTTTTGTAGTGTTTAGTAAATTTATTTTAAATAAGGATTGCTCTATGAATCCTGTTGGGAAAGAAAAACCAGAGCAAAAGGGAATAACCATGGGAGAGAGAAAAAGAAAAAAGAAACAGCATATACTGTTTTACATTCTTTCTCTGTAGTTCTTTTTCTGAATGCAGATGACATTTGCTTCCCAAAGTCTATTGGAATTGCTTGGATCACTAAAGCACTGAGGAGAAACAATTTTTTCCTAGCTCATCAAGACAAATTCTTGCGATTATTTTGTCCAAAGTATTCTTCCTTCTGCTTGTTCGAGTCGGCATCAGTTCTTGTAAATCTGTCCAGGCCTTTCTCAAATGAGCTTCTTCATCCTTTCTTATATAATGCTAATATTTCCTCACCTTCATATCCAGCCACATCTTGTTCAGCCATTCTCCACCTGATGGACATCTACTGATTTTCCATCACTCTTCAAAAAGATTTCCAATGTGGATCATAACTCTACTGGTGGTTATTGTTTATATTGTCAAAGGTGAAAATCTATGCAAGCAAGAAGAAAGGGGAACAACTGACCATTCAACCTCATTCTCTTCTGAAATGATCAAACGAAGGAAGATTCATACACATTCAACTGGGTACAGAAATTCATTTCACTTAAGAAGGCAACATGAAGGAAAAAGAGGGGACAAGAGGAAGGTAAAGAAAAGGCAGACTAAGGTATTATGGTGTTGGTTGTGGCGTTCATTCCTTTCAATCTTGGTGATGACTCCCTGTGATCCCTGAAGTATGTTGTGGGAACAAACAATCTGAGTTCTTAGGAACCATTACCTTTATGGGCATGATCTGCTCCTAGTGGCTTACTTTTGATGTTACATGAACAGCTGACCCCTGTTGCCAGGAAAACACTTCTCATGAGACATTGGGTGGTGAAGTGGAGAGAATACCACACCTGAAATCAGGAGGACCTGAGTTCCTCCCCCAATATCCTGCGTAGCATACCGAAATCATAATAGAAATCTGGATTAGGCCTTAAAGTCCTAATCAAATACGGCAAACTTAGAAAATAAGACAAAAGGAATTTATTAATACTTCAAGGGAGTAATATACATTGAATTGAATCTGTGCTGCCTCTTTTATGGAGAGGGTGAACAATTTCCACATAAAAGACCATTTTGTTTGCTTCACTTTACAAATGAGGAGATGGTTTAGTCCTACCTCATTTATTGATTGATCCACATTTTAAATGAAAAAAGCAAATTAGTGAGTATGTGCCATCACTATCTTATGTAGACTACCTGCCTCATATTGAAAGTTAAAAGCAAAGTTTTCAAAATAGAATCTCTCAAGATGGACTCAACAGAAATCTCTGACTTTCATTTGGTTACACTAAGTATTTCACAGTAAAGTAGTATTTGTAAGTTTCTTTTTTTGTCTTTTTATTTTGAATGGTATTTTATTTTTCTAAAAACATGTACAAATACTACTTGGCATTCATTTCTGCAAGAATTTGGGTTCTAAATTTTTCATCTTCCCTCCTTTCCTCATCCCTAAGATAACAAGCAATAGGTATGATTCAATATAAACAATGCTTTTAAACATATTTCCACATTTCTCATGTTATGAAAGAAAAATCAAAGCAACAGGGAAAATAACTACCAGAAAGAAACAAATAAATGGAAAAAATGAAAATACTAAGCTTTTGGTCCACAGTCAGTCTCAATAATTCTGATACTTGAGGTGGATGGCATTTTCCATCCTAAATCTATTGGAACTGGTGTAAAGTATCATTTTTTTATGAATAAACTGAAATAAAAATACATAATAAAACATAAATAATACAAATGTATATAAATATACTATTAATCAACGTAAATACATTTGATAAATGAAAAATCCCAATAGTATATCATGGTATGTATCCTAAAGAGCAAACAGAGGTGGGGAGTAGATATTACAGTATGCTTTCACTCTACCAATTTATATATGTTAGTTTTATTGTTAAGTGTCACGTGTCACTTGCTTAGAACTTTATTTTATTGAATTATTACAATACTACATAAGTAGCTTATTTCTATTTGGGTTTTTTTTGAATATTTCCTACATTTAATCAAGCCACTGATTAGGTATAAGTATAAGATGTATGAAAAGGCTTGTGACCATTTTTTAAACCTGGAAACTAAGAATCATCCTGATTTTAGAAGTGGTCATTACCCCCCAAAAAAACACACACTAAAAGGTTAAAGAACTCGATAATTGCAAGGTGATTTATAGCAAATCATTTAGCCAACAGTGCATGAAGTACATCTATTGGATAATTTCCAAATGTAGAAAGGCTCAAAGTAAGAGGTACAACTTGAGAACTACTCTGCATACCTCCTTCCAAAAAGCAGGACTTGTTCAAGAGAAGAGAAGAGCAATGGTTTCTTGCACGGGTAGCAGAGGGCAGAAGGAGAGAAGAGAGAGAGTCATGCTCTTCCCCTCCCCTTGACTAGATAATAGCCTTGTGAACTTTAAAGATCTGCAGCAGTGGCATCCACCAGATCAGGAACTATAAAAGTGACTATTAGCCACATCCATATCGAGAACTGAGAAGCACTTTGAAGTGAAAGTGGATACACCGAGGAAAGTCCTGCAGAACATTCTACCTTATGGGAGACATTGTGAGGACTCCCCAAAGAGAGAAAAAGATTTCCAATCATCAGGAGTGCTAAATTTACTGCTTATGATATCACTTTAGTAAATACCTATATTTTTGGAGGCAGTCAGAGTTGTGTTTTGCCCAGAGTCACACAGCTAATAAGTCTGAAGCTACACTGAGCTAGGTCTTCCTGACTCTCTATCCACTGAATCATCCAGCTACCCCAGAAATACATATTTTCTAAAGGCGAAGTGAATCTGATTGGCTTGTAATTAAGGGGAAGCTCATGAAGTTAGTATTATCAAACTCCTCCCAAGACCTTAACATTAATACTAGAAGGTTCAAGGGAGAAGTAGTCAACCATCTTCTGATAATCTCATCCACATTCTCTGGGGTTTGAGAGCATGAACCCAGAGAGGGTGCTTCACCATGGATGAAACAAGCAGGTTGAAGGAAATAATTTAGATTAAAAAAAGGAAAACACTTAAGAGAAGAGCCAACTCCGGGTCATGTATAGGAGAAACATATAGCTCACAGAAGCTAGGTTTGCTCTAACAGAAAGAAACGATTCTCCTAGCCTGAAGCTAGTGTCCCTGAACCAAACCAAGAAAAATCATGTGGGGCAAAACTGAGGTTAGATACATCAGAGGGAAGGGACAACTTTTCTCTTGAAGGATCAGGTCTTCCTGGGGAGCAGTGTTGAAAAACCTAGCCTCATACAATATACCTATGTGTCAGTAGCAACATAATTCACAAGCAATATTTTGGTGCCAATAAAATAGCGGGCCAAGTATATGCTGCATTCACTGAATCCTACATTTCCATATGAAAGGAGAAGTCTAATGTTGTGATTTTATGTGAATTACATAGAAGAGATGGTTAGAGTCCCACAATAAGATCTGAAAGATAGAAAGTACAATGATTTAATATATCGCAAAATAATAACTCAATTGGACAGTGGAGAATGTATGCAAAATCAATCATACTTTGAAGAACTGATAATAAATTCACACAACGAATTACAAAACGAATAACATGAACTTCCCACCCCTAAGTAGCTCAATAACAGACTCTGAAGCTCTATAGGAAAAGAGAGGCAAAGCAAGGCAGTAAAAGCGTTATTCATGAATTAATATTACCAGATGAGTATCAGGAAAGGAAAACTGGCCTTCAATTAAAAAAACATGGAGAAGGAGATTATACACAGGTTAGATGCCTAATGAAGAGAATGTAACACTGCTGATATAAGACTGAACCCTTCAAGACCAATACAGGACAGACAAAAGAAATGGCCAGAAAAAGGAGACAGACGAGGCTAGGGAATGTTAACCCAAATCCCCCAAATAGGAATCAAGACAATTCTTAGAGGCAGGGCGAAGATGGCAGATTCCAGGAAGCAATTCAGCAGAACGCTCTCAAATTTCCCTTCTAAACAACATGGAAATCATTCCATCAAATTTTGGAACAGCAGAGTCCATAAAAGGTTGGGAGGAGACATTTTTCCAGTAGAAGACAACTTAGAAAGTCAGCAGGAGAATATGTGACACAGAGGTGGGGGCCAGCCAAGAACCCATGCTCTGGGCAGCAACCAGTGTGGAGTCTTAGGAGTGGCTACAACAGCCACTGCAGTAGTTTTAGGAGCTCTCAGGTCAGAGACAGTAAGGGGAGAGACAGACAGACTAATCAGAAGGTGATTACAGGGCACTCTTGGCTGGCCCTGGCTACAGCTGGCAGTAATTGGCGACACTACTTCCCAGATGCACTTCTGGGACCCAGTTCTAGAGTGGAGAAGAGCGCTTGCGGTCAGTCACAAAGGACCAGTTGCCTGATGTTACGGGGGAGAAGGGGACCTTGATTCCTTCCTGGGTAGCGACAGAGCACAGACCAAGAGAGCAAAGGCAGAGCAAGAGAGCATCCTATCCCCAGATCACACCCCTGTGGAAGTCCTGAAAACTTGCAAACTCCCAGAACTATGAAAAGAGCATTTGACAAAAATCTTATATTGAGGACAAGGTCTTCCCATCTCCAGGTGACTAGTGATCAACTTTAACATAAAGTTCAAAGTCAACAAATAGGCTGGAAAAAATGAGTAAACAAACAAACAAAAAAGACCATGAAAAGCTACTATGGTAGCAGGGAAGACCTGAGGCATGATCTCAGAAGATAACAACAATGTGAAAATAACTGCAAGCCAAGGCCTGAAAGGAAAATGCTAGTTGAGCACAAGCCCAACCAGTATTCCCAGAAGAGTCACTGAAAGTGATACTAGTGTTAGATGGAAATTTGTGAAATGAAATCGAAATGCAATAAATTATGAAAAAAGAACTCACCATTTCTTAAAAGAAAATAACACCTTAAAAAAGCAAAATTGACCTAATGGTAAAAGAGGCACAAAAATTCACTGATAAAAAGAACTTTTTCAAAAGCAGAATTGGCCCAATGGGAAAAGAGGTACCCAAGTTCCATGAAGAAATTAATTCCTTAAAAATTAGAATTAGGCAAATGGAAGCGAATGACTCCATGTGATATTAAGAAACAAGAAAAGAAAGTCATAACCATGTGAAAAATCTCATTACACAAACCATGTGATTTGGAAAATAGGTCAAGGAGAAATAATTTAAGATTACCTAAAAACCATAATTGAAAAAATAGCCTCGACATCATTTGTTGAGAAATGATAAAGAAAAACTGCTCTGATAGCTTAGTTCCAGAGAGTAAAATAGGAAGGAAAAGAATCCACTAAACACCTCCTGAGAAAAGATCGCCAAATGAAAACTCCCAGGACTATTGAGCCATATTCTAGAGCTCCCAGGAGCTCTTATTGCAAGAAAGAGAATTTATTGCAAGCATCTAGAAAGAAACCCTTAAAATATCATGTTGCTACAGTCAGAATCGCACAAGATTTAGCAGCTTCCATGTTAAAGAAGCAGAGACTTTAGAATATTTCAGAAGACAAAGGAGCTAGGATTACTAGCAAGAAGAACTTACTCACCATAACTAAGCATAATTCTTCAGGAGAAAAAAAATCAATGCTGAATAAAATAGCAAGTTCTCATCAGATATTCCTGATCATAAAAACAGATCTGAATAGAAAATTTGACATTTAAACACAAAACTCAAGAGCAACAAAGGTAAACATGAAAGAATAATCTTAAGGGATCCAATAAAATTAAAGTATTTACATTTTATATGGAACTCCTAGGAACTTTATTCTTAGGGTATTTAGAACGAATCTACATAGTTAGGGAACAAAGGTGTGTTGGTTATTAGGCTGACCTCAAAAAAAAATGAAAGGGTAAAAAGGAGAGATGTCCTTGGATGTACTCGCAGATGTACTGCCCTAGAAAGAGGGCAGAGAAAGAGGGATGCACTGGGAGAAAGAAAACAGGAAAGGAAAAATGAGGAAAATGTCCTCATTTTAAAAAAGAGCTCAAAAAAGACCTTTAAAATTTTTAATAGGTTTTTGATTTCCAAGATATAACATTCACGCTTGCAAAACCTTGTGTTCCAAATTTTTCTCCCTCTCTTCCCCCTCCCCTTTCCCCCAAACAGCAAGTAATGCACTATAGTTTTAACATGTGCAACTCTTCTAAACATAATTCCATATTTATCATGCTGCATGAGAAAAATCACATCAGAAAAGGGAAAAAATTGTTTAAGTTAAAAAAAAAAAGCAAATAATGGTTCTCTGCTGTGATCCATATTCAGTCCCCACAGTCCTCTTTCTGGATGTAGATGGCTTTCTCTATCACAAGTTTATTGGAGTTAGCCTGAATCACTTCAATGTTGAAAAGAATTAAGGCCATCACCTCTGATAATCACATCTTCTTGTTGTGGCTATGAATAGTTCTCTATTCTAATCACTTCACTTAGCATCAGTTCATGCAAGTCTCTAGGCCAATCTGAAATCATCCTGCTGATCCTTTTGTATAGGACCATAATATAATATTCCATTACTTTCCTATACCAAAACTTATGCAGTCATTCTCCAACTGATGGGCTTCCACTCAATTTCTACTTCCTTGACACTACAACAGGGGCTACTATCAACATTTGTGCACATGTGTTTCCTTTTCCCTTTTTAGGATATCTTTGGAATAAACACTCATGCTGGATCAAAAGGTTTGCACACTTTAATAGCCCTTTGGGTTTAGTTCCAAATTGGTCTCCAGAATGACTGGGCCCGTTCACTACTCCCCCAAGCATGTATTAGAGTCCCAGTTTTTCCAAAACCCTCTAACATTTATCATTATCTGTTCCTGTCATCTTAGTCAATGGAGAGCTTTTATAGTAGAGGAGAAGGGGAAAGGGGATGTCAGGCAACATTTGAAGCTCATTTTCATTTATATTGATTCAAAGAGGGAAGACTATATGGACAGACTCATTGGGGATAGAAATCTATCTTTCCCAAGAAAGAATTGGAAGGGAAAAGCAAAAATGAGAAAAAGGACCAAAGATGATGAAAGAAGAGCATGGGTTAAGGAAGGCAATGGCCAGAAGTAAAACATCTTTGAAAGGAGAATGAGATTTATTTTTAAATAGAGCAAAGGATAAACAAAACAAAACAGGTTTGAGGGCAATACATTGTTATAATCAAAGTTAAAGATGTGGAATGTTCTGTAATTTGAAGTGACCATTGTGTTATCATTATTCTATAAGACAAATATGAGAAAACAGTACTATTGAAAGGGCTTCAACTTGGAAGACTGTAGGCAAAAAGTATTTTTTCAAATCTAGGCTACATGAGAAATTTCCCTAGGAAGTGGAAAATACTGCACATACTGTGCCTCTGGCACGTCAACCCCCCTAGTCTATGAGTGGAGTATTGCCACTAAATGGAATCAGTTCTAGGCTGTTCAAGACATTTTAAATAACTCCACACTTTTATTATCTGTGCAGCAAGTGCAGAGTTCTCTAGAAGAATAGAGGCAAATGGTGAGAGCCTCCATGACAAAAGCATTAGCACATATGTTGCTGGGGTCCCCAGCTAGTGCAGACCTGCTGACCCCAACTGGTGCCCGAGCACTTAGCCAATTATCATCTTCTCTACGACCTCCGGAGAGGGACGTCTCCGTCCCTGGTTATGACGGAGTCATTCTGACATCCTTTATGAAGTTAAAAAAGCTTTATTGCTTGGCTCCATCATCTTGTCTGTCCTCCTGCTTCCTCTCTCTCGTGCTTCCCTACATCCCTGCTCCCGGGCTTCCCTGCTTCTCCCCTCTCCCTCTGCTGCCCTGTTCCTATGCCCCTCTCATCTCCCCCGCCAACGTGCCCCAGCAACAAGTAGGTCTTTAGCTTGTTCATGAAGGAGCCCAACTCCTGAGATGGTGGAAGCGATCTCCATTTGGTGCATGCTCAATGCCTGGCCAGGCCTGGCTACCGAGTGTCTACCCCGGGCCTGCAGCCAGTGAGGCAGAACTCACACCCGGGGCCTCAACATCCATTCCCAAGACTGAGCTGAGGAGATCTAAACAGCCAAAGACCACAAGGGTCAAGTTTACACAAGACTTGTCTTTGCACAGACTTGTTGCTTATGCAAATGGGGTATTGTGTGCAAGCTACATGATGAAGGGTCTCCAGATTAATGCAGACTCTTGGTATTCTGTTCCCTAGCCTTCTTCTTGCTAGGTACTCTAGCAATATAGTTTGTAGGTTTTACATATATATGCATTTTTTCCATATTTCCATATGAGTCTCCACATGAGAATTGAGGAGAGAAAATTCAGAAAAAAGGGAAAATCAAGAGGAAAAAAAAGGAGAAGGTGAAAATGGTATGCTGCTATCTGCAATCATCCCCATGGTTCTCCCTCTGGATGTGGGCCATTTTCCATCCAAAATTGATTGGAATGGCTTTGGATCACAGATTTTCTGAGAAGAGCCAAGTCTACCATAGTTGATTCTCATGCAATCTTGTTGTTGCTTTGTAAAATGTATTCTACTTGCTTCACTCAGCATCAATTCATGTAAATCTTTCCAGGCTTTTCTAGCATCACATAAGCCTGCTCATCATTACTGTGTGGAATGGAGAGATAAAGTGAAGAAGTTACAGGAATGTTTAAATACTTTTTCTGTATTTTTTATTATGTCTATGTCTCTGTGACCTGCCTAAGTCAGGTGTGTGCAAGTCAATATTTACTTAAAACTTTAGATATCTTTACTTAAGCAGAAATGATGACATTTATCCTTGTTCAATGTTATCAATATTTAGATTATTCAAAGCCATCAGCTCAGTAATCTGAAGTTTGAAGGCCTGACTGATGATTCCTCTCAGAATCAGGGAAACAAAGCATTCTGTTCTCATCTGCCTTTGGCACCAATGGTTCACATTCAATTAGGGGAGAAGGCATCTATTTCTCAATGCTCCCCAACCTATGATGTATTCCTTTGCAACCAAACCTATAAAATCCATATATCTTTCCTAATTCTTTAGCCCTTCTACTGGGAGCTTTCTCTTTCCCTCCTCGCAGTGGAATTGCTCATTCTCATGAGAACTTATTAATCAATAACTTTTCTGCTTTCTACTGACTGATCTCTGAGTAGTCATTTTGGCTAAGGGACTTCTTCATCCCTCACATTACTTTAATATATCATAATTTATTCAGCTATTTCCCAATTGTTAGGCATGTACTCATTTTACATTTTCTTTGCCACCACAAAAAGAGCTGATAGGAATATTTTGTTCATATATAACTTTATTCAAGTTTTATCATTTTGGGGGAGAAGCAGCACTGGTGTATCCAAAGTTTTTCAAAGGCACATTTTTATAAGCCTTTGGGCACAGTTTCAAATTGGTCTCCGAAAGGGTTGAATCACTTCACAATTCTACCCACCAGATCATTGGTTATTTTCACCTAGGGAGGAAGGAAGGAAGCAAGAATGGAGGGAGAGAGGAAGGAATAGAGAGAAGGAGGGGGAGAAAGAAGAAAAAGATACAATTGCATGGAGATTTCTGGCTTTTGAGCAGGAGAAATAAAATGGGACCAAAAAATCATGGCAAGATCTGGAAGTTATCAGAACTCTCTTATTAGACAACCAGTGGATCTCAGAGGTGGATTCATGCAAGGCTCCTATCAAATTCTTAAGGCAGAGGAAAACAAAAAGTTTTAGCTAGATTTATCAGTGCCATGCAAATTTAAGGTGGAATCAGAATCAGAAAATCAATAAGCATTTACTAAGCCTAGGCATCTTGCTAAGTGTTGAGGATACAAAGAAAGATACAAAGGTTCATAAGGCAGTCTATGTGCTCAAGGAAATAATTGTCTAATAGGAAAAAGCACACAAAAAAGCTGAAAAGTTGGGGAGGGAGGGATAAGGAGAAAAGAAGAAGGTAGGTCCAAATGTCTACCCTCCCAGAGAAGGGGGGGGCTTCTGGAGCAAAAGGTGCTGAAGAGGAGTGAGTTTCAGCATGGATTCCATTTTGCACAATGGAAATGATGAAAGAGCTGACTGGGAGTTTTGTTGAATGGTTTGACATTGAGATCATTTTAAAATGGTCTATGGTTCCAAGCCATAGTATAGAAGCCAAGCACAGTATAGAAGAATTTGGACAGATACAGCCTTTTGGTCCACTGTTCCGCAGGGCAATATGCTACCAGCCCAGACCATTAGTGAGTTGTGCTTTCTGGTCAAAGACCCAGACAAAAGGTCAGTTGAAGCACCTTCATGTTCAGGGTGGGGTAACAAAACAGGGAAGCATGATCTAGTCACCAAAAGGAGATGGGTTCTCAAGATTAGCCATGAAAGCTTTCATGGATGAGGAAGGCTGAACTATAACCAGGCCATGTCAGCAGGCTTGTGGGAGTTTTTCAACAGTCAGGGCTGACTAGATGTACACCAGACTTGGGTAGCAGGAGATAGGCCTGGGAGAGGCGGGGCATAGGCTCTTCTGGCCTTTCAACCAATTCAAGGGTACACTCTAAGCCATCTCAGGAGGTACTTTCCACTTTCTCTCCATGGCGTAAATAACTGCAGTCATTATGCCTAATGTGGTGATGTACCTGGACGATATATTTGTCCCAGCGAAGATGCTGCCAGAACATAATGAAAACCTAAAGCAATAAATGATGATTCAGCCAGACGAAAATGACCTGAAGCTTCCGATCACAACTATCAGGGTTTCAGTGTCCAGAATATGGGTTACACAGTATCTCCAAAACTATGTGAACATCAAGCTACAGAAAACAGTGATGTCCCTAGTTTGGCCAGTTGAGAAAGCTTTCGAGATCTAAATCCTTAGATAGAGATAAAAGTCTTTAGATCTTTTCTAGTATTTGGCATTTACTATGGCAAGTTTATTTGCAAAAATATGGTTGAGCCTCAGAGGAAAGGAAAAAGCAAAGAAACAAACACCCATGGCACTCTTTACAAACCACTTTTGCAGTGAATAGAGAATGAAATAAAGATTTTGGGTGGACACCAGAAACCAGTGATGCAAACTGTGAGGAGGGCTTGATGGGCTTTGCACTTCAGAACTCCTCAAGTGCACACAAGGTCTTTTTTTTTTACCTTAGAGAACTTAGGAGGGGACACTTTTTTCCATAAAAGAAATTGCTTGCTGTGTGAGAGCACAGAAAGAAAGCTTAAAAGGTGGGATCTCAAAACAGATGTGCCAGTTTTGGATACTCTTAGATTCTGTCTGTCTTCGGTCTTGACTAAGTTGGAGATTGCAAAGAAAAAGAATTACAAGAAAATGAAGGCAATCTTTATATCCTGATTTGTACAAATTTTGTGGCATTTTAAACTAGAGAGTAAAAATTATGACTGAAATATCATCTCATTACTGTACTTCTAGATTAGGGTGTAAAGACTTTTGTAATGACTAAAATATCTTGGTGGATTGTTGAGGTTTGTAGCTGGAATTAAGATTGAGTGCAAACAGCTCACACCTCTGGGCTTTTCTTGGAGGGTAATAGATATATTTTGTTCTCGAAGAAGGTGACTTCATCTACTAGAAAATAAGCAGAAATGAATAGAGTTTGAGATGATTCAGCAGAATTTGGTTGCTTAGGTAAACGAGTAGCAAAGTCATCTAAGTTGAAATAGACTGTGCAACTCCAGAAGTAAAAGGATATTAATGAATTGGCATTATATAAGGAAATTTCAACAGGAAAGATTCAGTGGAATGTTAAGACTAAAATATGATTGAGAAATAAGATGAGAAGGACTTAAGAAATTAAAATTAGTGAGGTGAAGAGAAGTGAGAAATCAGAATGCAAAATGAATTGGTATTCTATAAGGAAATCTGCACAGGAAAGATTCAGTGGAATGTTAAGACTAAAATATGATGAAGAAATAAGATGAGTCAGACTTAAGAAAATAATGAAGGTAAAGAGAAGTGGGGAATCAGAATGCAAAATGATAGATGAGTTTCAAAGTTGGTTGGTGATGTCTTTTGTGCTGGAAGATGACCAAAATGACATTACAAAGTTGGTGTCAAGTTACAGTGTGTCCAGCTGTGTCTGATAAGACCAATATGATCTTGAAAGGTTCTACCACAGATTGAGCACAAATGGTCCATATGAACCATTGGAGTGGAGTTATCTCTAAATTTGCATGTCTCATGTTTCTTTGGAACTACTGTAATTCTACTTTGCTCATAGATCACAGATCCTTCTTTGATGTGGATGTGCCCGGCAGTTCTGTGCCAATATCTCCCATGTCTCACAATCCCTCCCAGAGTTTTTCAGAAAGACCTTAAGATTGTCCTTGTATTGCTTCTTTTAACTTCTGTGTAAGTTGATTGGAGAGGTGGAATAGAAGGAGAAAAATTTGGAACACAAAGTTTTGTAAAGGCAAATGCTGAAAATTCTCTTTGTATTTTAAAAAGCAAAAATCTATTTAAAAAGAAGTATGACTTATATAGTAGTGTGAATGAAGTTCAAAAAACTTGATTAACTCCTAAATACTCATGATCTGGGCTTTTATGTCTTAGATCGTAAAGAAGCTAATTTCAGCTTCCTCTATTGGAAAACCCATTCATTTTTCCATCAACCCACCAAATTTCCCTCTACCAACTCTATTTAGGTAGGTGATAATCAATCTACATCACTTAATAAAAATTTACTACAAGTTAAGAACCAGAGATATAAAGAAAAAGCACAAATTGTCCCTACCTTCAAAGAACTTTTTTTTTTAATAGGGAAGACAATGTACATGACAAAAGGCACTTCAAAATTAATAAATTCAAGAAAAGGCAGCTAGGTGGTGCAGGGAACTAGGCTTGGAATTAAGAAGGCTTGAATTCAAATCCAGCCTCAGATACTTATTAGTTGTACCCTCAATCACTTAATACCATTTCCCTCAGTTTCCCCATCTGTCAAAAGAATTGGAGAAGGAAATGGCAAACCACTCCCATATCTTTTCAAAAAAACACATCAAAGTCAAATGGAATCATAAAGAATTGGACCTGACTGAACCTATTAAACAATAGTTATTTTCGGATAACCTTAAAGAAGAAACCATTAGCATCTGGCAGGGTAAGGAAAGGACTTCGGCTATAAACTGATATTTTTGCCTTAGATTTAAAGGGAGTCAGGAATTAAAAGAGATGGAGGTTAGAAGAGAGGATGTTCCAAGCATAGGAGATAACTATTGACAAGGTTCAGAGATAGGAGATGGAACATTCTTTGTTTATGTGCGCACGTGCGCCTGTGTGTGTGTGTGTGTGTGTGTGTGCGTGTGTGTGTATGAAAATGATGGTTCACCCACAGAAATAACTAATTTTAGAATAACCTATTATTTCCCATACCATGAAAAGAAATTACATGCCGTTATTATCTATTCTAGACCAGAGTAAAGATACTTTTGTGTTACATGTGCTTTTCAATGATACAGAAACAAATATCCTAGACAGGAGGAAAGTAGAACAGTTTAATTATATCCTTTTATTTTTATTTTTAACCCATGTTGTTTTGTGAATCGTATTGGGAGAGAAAAATCAGAGTCAACGGAAAAAACCATGGGAGAGAGAAAAAATATAAAACACAAAAAAGAAGTGAACATAGCTGTTGTTTACATTAAGTCTTCTTAGTCTTTTTCTGGATGCAGAAGACATCTCCTCTTCAAAGGATATTGGGATTTCTTGGGATCACTGAACTAGTGGGAAGAACTAAGTGTTTCAGAGTTGTTCATTGAACATTCTTCCTGTTATTGTATATACAATATATTCCTGGTTCTGCATGTTTTGCTCAAAATCAGTTCATGTAAATCTTTCCAAAACCTTCTTTGTGAAAGGAAGCATGGAGCCAGTAAGTCCAGAAGATAAGAGTACAGAAAGGAAAGTTATTTGAAAGAGGACAAGAAAGACTGCAAGAGTTTGCAGGGTTAAGGACTGTTAGAATAGTATTTTATTGTTGAACTCTAGGCACTAGGTCGATGGAGTATGAACTTCATTTTGTCAAACATGAGAAGTTTTTGGTTCTTGAAGACAATCAGGGTAGAATGACTTGCTAGCAAGTATCTTAGGTCAGATCTGAACCCAGGTCCTCCTGATTTCAAGTGTGGTATTCTCTTCTCTTCACCACCTAGTGTCCCATGGGAAGAGTTTTCCTGGCAACAGTGGTCAGCTGTTCAAGGAACATCAAGTAAGCCAGTATGGGTAGATCATGCCCATAAAGGTAATGGTTCCTAAGAACTCAGATTGTGTGCTCCCCACAACATACTTCAGGGATCAGTCACCAAAGGTTAAAAGGACTGAATGCAACAACCAATACCACAATATCTTAATCTGCCTTTTCTTTAACTTCCTCTTGTCCCTCTTTCCTTCATGTAGCCTTCTTAAGTGAAATGGATTTCTGCACCAGTTGCATGTATGTGAATTTTCCTTCTTTTAATCATTTCAGAGGAGAAAGAGGCTGAAGTGTCAGTTGTTCCCCATTCTTCTTGCTTGTATAGATCTTCACTATACCCTTTGGCAATATGAACAATAACCACGAGTACAATTATGATCCACATTGGAAATCTATTTGAAGTATTTTCTCTTGGATCTGGACTCTCTGACCTTTGGCAATGATGTTCCTGGAAGTTTTCAGTTGAGGGGATTTCTTTGAGGATGTGATCAGTGGATTCCTTTTTTTTCTACTTTATTTACCCTTTGTTTCTATGTGATCTGGACAGTTTTCTTTTGATGATATCGGGAAATGGGATGTCTAGACTCCCTTTTTTTTGTTTGTTTGTTTGTTTTGATACTGGCATTTCACTACTCAGAGGCTTTGGTTTCCTCTTCAATCTGTTTTCCAAGTCATTATTTTGCTATTAGATACTTTACATTTTCTTCTATTTTTAGCAGACTAGCTGTGAGCCTTCCAATACAATCACAGAAGGCAAATAGAGGGCCCAGAATAACAAATGGGACTTGGCCACGCCCATCCAGCATTGGAAGGAAGCTGGTAGCACCAGCCTCTAAAGGCAAAACAATTCCAGATGAAGCCTCCAGGGGCGAAATAAGTAGCTCTGTGATTCAAAAGGCTCTCTTGGGAGAATTCAAAAACAATACTGAAAGAGAGGAGAAAAGTAGGAAAGGAATTGAAAGCTTTGGAAAATGAAACACAAAAATTGTCTGAAGCAAATCACTCCTTAAAAAAATAAATTTGGTAAAATGAAAAAAGAAAGCAACTCCTTGAAAAACAGAATTGGTGAAATGAAAACTGAGAACAACTCCCTAAAAATAGAATTGGTGAAATGGGAAAAAAATCCAATGAATAAAACAACTCATTTAAAACTTTAATTGGCCAGATGCAAAAGAAGGTAAAAAATGCTAACTGAAGAAAATAATTAACGAAAAATTAAAATTTAACAAATGTAAGTGAGTGGCTCAATGAGACAAGAAGAATCAGTCAAACAAAGTCAAAAAAAGGAAGAAAATGTAAAATACCTCAACTAACCTAGAAAACACATCCAGAAGAGACAATCTAAGAATTATTTGACTCCTGAAAACCATGTTAAAGGAAAGAGCTTAGACAACATCTTTCTGGAAATTATAAAGGAAAAGTGCCCTGATATCCTTGAACCAGAGGGTAAAATAATCATAGAAAGAATCCACCCATCACCTCCTGAAAGAGACTCCAAGATGAAAACTCCAAGGAATACTTGGAGTATGGTCCCAGTATACTTAAATTCTAGAATTATCAGATTAAGAAGAAAGTACTGCAAGTACCTAGAAAGAAATAATTCAAATATTGAGGAGGCACAATCAACATCACTTAGCACCCAGTAGTTTCCACTTTAAAGGAGCAAAAGGCTTCGAATATAAAATATTCTGAAGAGAAAAGGAACTTGTATTGCTGCTAAAAATCAGTCATTCAGCAAGTAAAATGGGGTAAATAAGATCTCATGAAGAAGCACTAAAGACCTATTATAATTGAGGGAAAGAAGGAGGGGATGAGCATTCTGTGAATCTTAGTCTCATCAGATTTGACTCAAAGAGAGAATAACCTACATATTAAGCTTCACAGACAAACTTATTTCACCTTATAGGAAAGTAGGAGAGGAATGGAAAAAGAAAAAGAGTGTATGTGCTGGGATGGGGTGGGAAGGGGTAATTGAATGTAGAACAGAAGTACAAGGGGAAAAAGTTAAGAACTGGGGGAGGGGCTGCATACAGGGAGAGCTGTTTGAGAATAGTGGTGATCAGAGTGAAAACAATGGGGAGGAGGGAATGGCAAAAGGAAAGCGAAAACTTAGGCAAAAGGAGATGGCTTAGATTTCTGCATTAGGATGTAAGCCTGGACTCACCCAGCTAATGGGAGAAAAGGTCAGAAGAGAGTGGGGGCTTCTGGGTTAGGGTCTATATAATCCAATGTTTGCAGTTTGTGCTTTGCCTTGCTGGGCTGACACTTCTGTCCTTTGGAGCTGTCTTTCTCCTGAGATCATAATTAATCCTTTTGCTTTTCTGCCTTGAGCATCTCTGATTTTAACTGGGGTAGGGAGGAGCATTTTGAGAAAACAATTAGGGGTAGGGACACCTAGGTGGCGCAGTGGATAGAATATGATCTCTGAAGCTAGGAAGATCTGATTTCAAATTTGGCCTCAGATATTTAATACTTCCTAGCTGTGTGACCCTGACAAGTTACTTTGGGGTGAGACCCCAAAAGTCTCACCAAAAGAAAAACAAAAAATTAGGGGTACTAATCATTCATCTCAGATAATGTCAAACTTAAAATAATTCAATGAAGAGAGAAATCTACATTATACTTAGCTATATAAAAATTGTTTTAGATGTTATTATGAATGTCTATATGAATACATGTGTATATATGGTTTGTAGGTGTATGTATGTGATCACCTTCTGTATACATGCATGTGTTCATGAATGTGTTATGTCCAGAAACACATTGTGTGTACATAAAAATATATGTGCTGAACTGAAACCTGCATGGCAGATGTATTGGGGAGGAAAAGGGGAAAAAGATAAAATACAATTTTCTCAATATTCATCCATTTCGCTTACATCACCAGACTTGCTGCCAGAAGGTTAGGTAAAATAGTTCCTATGCATTACTTTAATTTCTTTGTTGTGGGTGGTAAATTCCCCTTACATTTTTTATTAAAGCTTTTAATTTTCAAAAGATATACATTGATACTTTTTCAACGTTAACTCTTGCAAAAGCCTGTGTTCCAATTTTCCCCCTTTCTCCCCACCTTTTCCTCTAGGTAGCAAATAATCTAATATATGTTAAGTTCAATATATTATACAATTATCTTGCTGCACAAGAAAAATGAAATCAAAAAGAAAAAATGAGAAATAAAATGCAAACAACAAAGAGAGTGAGAATGCTATGTTGTGATCCATACTCAGTTTCCACAGTCCTCTCTCTGGCCATAAATGGTTCTCTTCATCACAAAGTCACTGGAAATGCCCTGAATCGTCTTATTGGTGGAAAGTGTCACATCCATCAGAATTGATCATTGTATAATCTTGCTGTTGCCATGTACAATGATCTCCTGGTTCTGCTCATGTCACTTAGCATCAGTTCATGTAAGTCTCTCCACGCATCTCTGAAAACATCCTGCTGATCAGGCTTCTTGCAAAACACTAATATTCCATAAAATTCATATACCTTAACTTATTCAGGCATTCTATAACTAAGGGCAGCCACTCAGTTTCCAGTTTCTTGACAATACAAAACATTTTTGCACACGTGGGTCCCTTTCCCTCTTTTAGGATCTCAATGGCATATAAACCCAGTACAAACACTGCTGAATCAAAGGGTATACACAATTTGACAGCCCTTTGGGCATAGCTGCAAATTGCTCTCTATGCCCTTTCATTTTTGATGCTGGTGATTTTTTTTCTTTCCTTTTTCTTATCAAATTAACCAAAGTTTTACCTATTTTGTTGCTTTTTTTTCCCTAACTCTTAGCTTTACTCATTACTTCATTAGTTTTCTTATTTTCAATTTATTGATCTCTCCTTAGGATTTCTAATTTGATATTTAATTGGGAATTTTAATTTCTTTTCTTGTTCTTTTCCTTGCTTGCTTAGTTGCATATCCAAGTCATTGATGTCCTCTATTTTTTTCATATATCCATTTAGAGAGAAAAAAATTGCCTTAAGAAGTCACTCTTTTGGCTGCGTATCTCATAGGTTTTCGTACATTTTTTCATGATCGTCATTCTCTTGGTGGAATTATGGGATGTTTCTGTAATTTGTTGTTTCACCCACTCATTTTTAGAATTCAATTCCATTTTGAGAGCAATTTGGAACTATGTGGAAAGGGCTATCAAACTGCACATACCTTTGAAATGGCAATTTCCTTACTGGAATTGTATCCCAAAGAAATCAGAGGGGAGGGAAAAGGACCCCGTGCCAAGTTGTTTGTAGCTGTCTTTTTTAATGATAGGAACTGGAAAATCAGTAGATGCCCATCAATTGGAGAATGACTGAACAAAATGTTGTGGGAAATGAAGGTAACGGAATGTTAGCATTATATAAGAAAGGATGAACAAGCTAATTTTAGAAAGGCCTGGAAAGATTTACACAAAATGATGCTGAGTAGAACAAGCAGAAGAAAAAATACTTTGTACAAAATGACAGCAAGAATTTGTATTGATTAGCTAGGTAGTAAAGTATTGTTTCTTCTCAGTGCTTTAGGGATCCAAGCAATCCCAATAGACTTTGGACAGCAAATGTCATCCATCTGCATTCAGAAGAACTACAGAGAAAGAATGTAAAACACCATACGCTATATTTTTTTTTCTCTCTCCCATGGTTATTCCCTTTTGCGCTGATTTTTCTTTCCCAACATGATTCATAGATCAATGCTTATTAAAAAATAAATTTACTAAACACTAAAAAGTTAAAATAATTAAAATTTTACTCAGTTTTTAATGTTTAAGACACTCTCCAAACAGGACAGCCAATACCTATACTGTTTAGGATATGCAATGAGCCAGACACCTAGGGACCAAGGCTGGCTGGAACTTCATGTCCAATTGGCAAATCTTAATTCTCAGTTTACATATCTTCATGAAGAGGATGGACTGGTTTTGCAATTTTCCTTTATAAGGGTGGCTGAGCTTCTTCCTGGGGCCTTTGGCTTGAGTTCTAAAAGCTTGTGAGAGGCAGGTGCTGTAGCCTGAGGGCAGAGTGGACTGAGAGGGGTGAGGCGGTCATTGGTCAGCCCAGAGCTTGGCTTGTTCCAGAGGTAGGGACATGGCCAGGCCTGCCCAGCTGCTGGCACCATGGTGAATGCTGGAGGTTTATGTGGGCATCTGTTCCCTCAAGTTTTCAAGGGAAGTGAAGTGAGATAAGACTGGAGAAGAGCAGTGCCATGGCCCCTTTGCAGAGGTTTCTGCCAGGCAGTGGAACCACGTCTGTGGAGGGCCGACATTCAGACTAGATGGTGAAGAGGGGTGGTGTGTTTGGGGAGGGGGAGAGGGAGTCTTTTTCCAAAGATGGCACAATGCCTTCTGTTCGACTGGGAAAGGACCTTTTGGCCTGTTGGCAAGGGCTTCTGCCAGGTGTTGGGGCCAAGTCTCTGGAGGGCACACATTCATCCTAGGAGGGGTTGAGGTGAGGCAGCGTGTTTGGTTTCCTTTCTTTTTTTTTTTACCCAATGTATGATAAAGAAGCAAGGTCAATTGAGGAAGAGGAGTACCTTAGCCCATTGGTGGAAGCTTCTGCTGACAGTGGGGCCAATTCTGTGGAGGACAGATATTTAGCCTGGTGGTTGAGTTAGTTTAGTTTTCTTTTTCACACCAGGGCGCCATGTGGTGAGGTCGACTCGGGCTGAGGATTCCCTAGGACCTGTTGGCAGAGCCTTCTGCCAAGCAGCGGGTCCTAGTCTGTGGACGAAAAAAGCAGCATATGAGTAAAGGGGAAGGAAGTAGGAAACAGGGAAGAATGTGGGTGGCACAGATAGGAAGAATACTTTGTACAAACTAACAGCAAGGATTTGTGATGATCAGATAGGAAAGAATAGTTTCTTCCTATTGCTTTTGTGATCCAAAGCAATCCTAATAGACTGTGGACAAAAAAATGCCATCTGTATTCAGAAAAAGAATGAAGGAGAAAATATGTTCACTTTGTTTTTCTTATGTCTTCCATGGTTGTTCCCTTTTGCTTTGATTTTTCTCTCCAAACACGATTCATAAAGCAAAGTATATCAAAAAAAATTTATTAACAGCCCCCCAAAATTAAAATTATATTTTATTGTCCAAAGAATAGGACAATCAATATAGGATAACAATATAGGACAATAGAAGGCAACATACACAAAGGCCAATACATTTTGCCTCCAATGCCCTTGGCATTCAATAAGCCAGAGAGCCAGACACCCAAAGAACAAGGTTGGCTTCATTTTAAAAAAAATTTATTAAAGATTTTTATTTACAAATCATAAGCTTGGGTAATTTTTCAACAAAGCCTTCTGTCCCTCCCCTAGATGGCAGGTAGTCCCATACATGTTTAAAAATATGTTAAATCCAATATATGTATACATAGTTATACAGTTATCTTGCTGTGCAAGACAAGTCAGATAGAGGAGAAAAAATAACTGAAAGAAAAGAAAATGCAAGCAAACAGAAAGAGAATTCTATATTATGGTCCATACTCAGTTGCTATGGTCCTCTCTGTGGGGGTACATGGCTCTCTGCAACACTGAACAATTGGAATTGGTTTGAATCATCTGATTGTTGAAGAGAGATTCTGTCCAACAGAAGCGATCATCCTATAGTGTTGTTGCCATGTATAATGATCTCCTGATTCTGCTCGTTTTACTTAGCTTAGTCTGGCCAGGTCTCTCTGAAATAAATTACTCAGCCACTCCCCAATTGATTGGCATCTATTCAGTTTCCAGTTTCTTGCCACTACAAAGAGGGCTGCCACAAACATTTTTACACATGTGGGTCCCTTTCCCTCTGTTAAGATCTCTTTGGGATAGAAACACAGTAGAAACACTGCGGGCTCAAAGGCTATGGACAATTTATAACTTTTTGAGCAGAGTTCCAAATTGCTCTCCAGAATGGTTGGATCTGTTCACAGTTCCACCAACAATGTACCAGTGTCCCACTTTTCCCACATCCCCTCCAACATTAGTCATTATCGTTTCTTGTCTTCTTAGCCAATCTGACAGGTGTGTAGGCAGATCTCAGAGGTGTCTTTATTTGCATGTCTCTGATCAAGAGTGATTTGGAGCACGTTGTCATATGACTACAAATAGTTTCAATTTCTTCATCTGAAAAAGATCTGTCCATATCATTTCACAATTATCGACTGGAGAATGGCTTGACTTCTTATAGAGTTGAATCCATTCTCTGTATATTTGAGAAATGAGACCTTTATCAGAACCTTTGAATGTAAAAAAATATTTCCCCAGTTTATTGCTTCTTTACTAATCTTGTCCGCATTAGTTTTGTTTGTAATGAAGTGTATTTTTGAACTTTTTAACTTAATGTAATGAATATTATTTCTTTTCGAATCAACAAGGATCTCTAGTTCTTCTTTGGTCACAAATTGTTTCCTGCTTCACAGTTCTGAGAGGTAAATTATCCTATGCTCTTCTAAATTTGTTTATAATATCATTCTTTAATTCCAGAGCATGAACCCATTTTGACCTTAGCTTGATATATGGTGTTAGGTGTGAGTCAATACCTACTTTCTGCCATCCTAGTTTCCAATTTTCCCAGCAGTTTTTGTCAAATAGTGAATTCTTATCCTCAAAGTTGGGGTCTTTGAGTTTGTCAAACACTAGATAGCAATAGTCATTGACTATTTTGTTCTGTCAACCTAATTTATTCCACTGATCGACTGTTCTTTTTCCTAGCCAGTACCAAATGATTTTGATGGCCTAGCTGTACCACATCTAAAGCTACATTATAAAGCAGAGTCACCTTCATTTGCTTTTTTTTTTCATCAATTCCCTTGAAATTCTTGACCTTTTGCACTTACAGATGAATTTTGTTATTTTTTGGGGGGAGGAGGAGGAGTAAGTAAAATAGCCTCTTGAGAGTTTAATTGGTATAGTAGTAAATAAATAAATGTATTTAGGTAGTCTTGTCATCTTTATTATATTTGGTGGATCTATCCAATGGTACTTGATATTTTTCCGATTGGTTAGATCTGACTATTTGTGTAGAAAGTGTTTTGTCGTTTTGTTCATATATAGTTCCTGACTTTCCTTTGGCAGATAAGATTTTCAGATAAAGGGAATTTCTCTTTGTATCTCTCTCTATTGGGATTTTATTAGTGATGTATAAAAATGCTGTTAATTTATGTGGATTTATTTTGTATCCTGCAACATTGCTAAAGTGGTGGATTATTTCTAATAGCTTGGTAGTTGATTCTCTAGGGTTCTCTAAGTATACCATCCTATCATCTGCAAAGAGTGATCATTTGGTTCCCTCATTACCTAATCTCTGTCTTCTCTTATTGCCAAAGCTAGCATTTCTAATACAATATTGAATAGTAATGGTGATAGCGGGGGCAAACTTGTTTCACCCCTGATCTTACTGGGGAATGGTACCAGTTTATCCCCATTACATATGAGGGTTGCTGATGGTTTTAAATAGATGCTACTGACTATTTTTGGAAAGGTCCATTTATTCTTATACTCTCAAGTGTTTTTATGAGGAATGGATGCTGTGGACCCACACTTAACACCATATATCAAGATAAGATCAAAATGGGTCCATAATTTAGGCATAAAGAAGGAGATCATATATAAATTAGAGGAACATAGGATAGTATACCTCTCAGACTTGTGGAGGAGGAAGGAATTTGTGACCAAAGAAGAACTAGAGATCACAAAATTCATCACAAAATAGACCTATACAAAAATTGACCGTATATTAGGACATAAAAGCCTCAAACTCAAATGCAATAAGGCAGAAATAGTAAATGTATCCTTTTCAGACCATGATGCAATGAAAATTCCATTCAATAAAAAGCCAGGGGAAAATAGACCAAAAAATAATTGGAAACGAAATAATCTGATATTAAAGAATGATTGGGTGAAACAGCAAATCATAGACATAATTAATAACTTCACCCAAGAAAATGACAAAAATGAGATGTCACCAAAATGTGTGTGATGCAGACAAAGTGGTAATAAGGGGAAATTTCATATCTTTAGAGGCCTACTTGCATAAAATAGAGAAAGAGAAGGTCAATGAATTGGGCTTACACCTAAAAATGCTGGAAAAGGAACAAATTAATTACCTCCAGTCAAATGCTAAACTTGAAATTCTAAAAATAAAAGAGATTAATAAAATTGAAAGTAAAAAAACTATTGAATTAATTAATAAAACTAAGAGTTGGTTCTATGAAAAAAAAAAAACAAAATAGATAAACCCTTAGTAAATCTGATTTAAAAAAGGAAAGAGGAAAATCAAATCGTTAGTCTTAAAAATGAAAAGGGAGAACTCTCCACTAAAGAAGAGGAAATTAGAGCAATAATTAAGAATTACTCTGCCCAGATTTATGCCAATAAATTTGATAACTTAAATGAAATGGAAGAATACCTTCAAAAATATAGCTTGCCCAGATTAATAGAGGAAGAAGTAAATTGGTTAAACAGTCCCATCTTAGAAAAAGAAATAGAACAAATTGTTAATCAACTCCCTAAGAAAAAATCTCCAGGACCAGATGGATTTACATGTGAATTCTACCAAACATTTAAAGAACAATTAACTCCACTGTTATGTAAACTATTTGAAAAAATAGGGATTGAAGGAGTCCTACCAAATTCTGTCTCTTCTTGTCCTGCTCCCTTGTTGGGGTATGACTTAATGGTGAAATTGGGGACCCAACTTCCTCTTCTCAGGCACTGGGTGCACATTTTATACTTCTCTCAAAGCCCTCTCATATGCCATCTGAAATCTGGGAGGAAGTAGATTCCTCTGTGTGGGACCCAGGAATCCCTAAGGGGGCTACTCATGCTACCCCAGCTTTAGTGTGCCTCTGGGATCCCAGCATGTTCCCTCGTAGGTGACAGAAACCAATGAAACCAGAGGCCAGAGAGGAAAGGCAACCCCTCATTGAAAAAAAAATTTAAGCACAAGCTTTTGGTTCCTTGTGAGTTTTCCTGTACTTTAGATCTTGAAGATGGTTTTTGTATAGCACTGCTTAACTTTCTAAGTTCCGAGGCTACAATGTGTCTTTGTCTAAGGCCCATATTGCTGATCAGTTCCTCAAGTATTTGGGGCATAAATTAACTTCCACCTCCCATTCACTCTCAAGAGGAGAAGAAGCAGTTGATCTTGCCACACCCAGAACCTGCCTCAAAGAAAGCTAAACTGGATCTCTGCTCCAGTGTTACCCTACCTGATTTAAATGGGAAAAGGAAGACAGGTTACTCTCTGGTGAACCTTTGCAACCCTGGAGGTTAAACAACTCTCCCTGGGACTTCTGCACAGAGGGCCAAACTCTTTGCTCTCAGCAGAGTTTTAGGATTGGAGAAAGGAATGAGAATGAACATCTATACTGTCTGCAAATATGCCTTTCATGTCTTGCATGCTCATGGAGCTATATGGAAATAAAGGAGATTTTGACAACCACATATTCCTCTATTAAGAATACAGAGGATATTCTACAATTACTGCTCGCTGTCCATGGACTTAGAGAGGTTTCTGTTTATGTTTTGTAAAGGACACAAGAAGGAAAATTCACTTCAGGCCAAGGGAAAACAGGCTTGCAGACTCAACTCCCCATGCTGCTGCCGAATGCCCCTGATGGCAACTTTGATTCCCCAACATCAGACTTCTACACTATAGCTGCCAGGAAGGAGGGTACATCTTACTTTCTGGATGGTTTCAAAATCCTTGGGCCAACTTCTAATCCCAGAAGTCAACCAGTGGAAATTTCTTTTGGCTTACACCAAGCTACTTACTTGGGAAAGAATGTCCTCTAATCTCTTGGGAAACCTATTGTTATTGGTTACACAGTTAGACAGGTCTGCTTCCTTCATTCCAGCTTTCTTTTTGTTATTGTTGTTTTCCTCCACTTTCTCCAAGATAATTGTTTTCTTCCCTACTACTAGTGAGTTTGTATCTTCCATACTCCAAGCCATGAACTTCCCAACCTACTTATTGCTGGTTACTTATTCCTAAAACCCAACATACCCTGGATGCTGCTGCCACCCCTGCTCAGTCTGGACTTAATGAGGTAGGAGCAGTTCTAACCCTTATCTGCCTGAAACAACTCCAGAAGATGAGACCTTCCTCCCTTTGCCCCCAAAGATTTTGGGTTTGGATTGCTTGAGGGGTGAGGTGTGAGAAAGTAGCTATTCTTTAGAATAGCTTAGGAATTCCTTAGAATTCCTTAGCTGGCCTAAGGCTAGCCAGCCTTGGGAATGTCACAAACAAAGCTGGCCAATTGCAGTAATTTAATACTGATTCTATTGGTCTGTAAACCGTAGAACTCAATGATGGGAACTATCCCACCCTTACCACTCCTCATTTGAACCTCTAAACCATAATATGAACATAGCAACCTAACCTCTGTTTCTCTTTTCTATAAAGTTATCTTTTTGAATCTGACTTTTATAAAACCTCCTTTGGAGCTCCCTGATTCTGCCTCTTTGTTAAACTCCTTTGGAACTTTAGCTCATTGTCAAGCAGCATAATTCCTTCTTGCTTCTACCTCTTTGCTAAATATCTTTGGAACTTTAGCCTATCTTCAAGTAGCATAATAAATTTGTGCTCCTTAACATGGAGACTAAGTGTGCAAAAATTCTTGCATCAAACTCAGGACACTGACCAGGGGACCCTAATCTCATTGAGATGTCTTTCTCCTCAACAAAAGGGTATTCACAGTTTGATAGCCCTTTGGACATAGTTCCAAATTGTTCTCCAGAATGATTGGAGCAGTCCACAATACCACCAAACATATATTAGTGTCCCAGGCAGGCACAGTTGAGATGGAGTAGACTAATGGTCTCAAGTTCCCAAATGTGATTGGAGTTGAGTACTTAGGGACTTCCTTCCTGGATGGGACCTCCAGCCATGGTGGAATCCAAAATCTCACTCTGAGATCTCGTCAAATTTGGGAGATAATCTTCATCATCGATTGGCTCGTGCCTTGACCTCATAGACCCCATATAAGCTTGGAGGAGGAAGGAATCCACCCTTTTTATGGTTTCTCTTTCCACCTGGAGCTCAGCCTTGGGAGGGATACTAAGATAGTGCAGGAGGTCATAGAGTGAGGTATAAACCACGTGAATAAAGTCTAAGCTTGTTTGCCATAAACTCTCCGGTGCTCTATTGTGCTCAAACTGTGTCTGTATGAGATAGCAGCTGGAGGACTCTGAGATTCTGAGAGGATCTCTGGTAAATATAATATCAAATCGATTTGATATTATATTTACCAGAGATTTTCTGAACAGGCCTGGTAATTAGAATTGGTTAGTGGTTATTGAATAAAAGGATCTCAATATGTTATAATTATTCTACACAAATATGAGAAATCACTACCTTTGAAAGGACTTGGACTTGGAGGATGGAAGGACAAAAACTTTTTAAATCTGGGATACATTAGAAAGTTCCTAGGAAGTGAAAAATACTCACATACTGTGCTCTGGCATGTCAAAACCACTAATGTATCAAGGGAGTATTACCAACAATTGGAATCAATTCTAGGTTGTTCAAAATATTAGCAAGACACATTAAATAATTAAGTAGTATGGGATAATTTGAAGGAGGGAACAAAGGAAGGAAGAAGAAAAGGGAAGAGGGAAGGAAGGTAGGAAGGAGATAAGGAGGGAAGAAAGGAAGTAAGGGAGGAGGGAAAGAAAGAGGGAAGGAAACAAGGAAGGAAGGAAAGAAGGAGTGAAGAAGAAAAAGGAAGGAAGGAAAGAAGGAAGGAAGCAAGAAAGGGAGGAAGGGAGGAAAGAAGAAGGAAAGGAAAGAAAAAGGAAAGAGGAAAGAAGGAAAGAGGAAGGAAGGAGGAAAAGAAGGAAAGAAGAGAGAGGAAGAAAGGAATATGAAAAGGAAGGATAGAAGGATGGAAGAAAGGAAGGAAATCAAAAGGAAGGATGGAAGGAAGGAATGAAGGAAAGTTGAAAGGAAGGAGGAAGGGAGAAGGAAAGGAAAGATGGAAGGAAGGAAATGTGAAAAGAAAGGAAGGTTGGAAGGAAGGAAGGTTAGAAGGAAGGAGGAAGGGAAGAAGGAAAGGAGGAGGCAAGGAAGGAAGGAAAGAGGCTAGGAAGGAAGGAGGGAAGGAAGGAAAGAGGGAAGAAAGGAGAGAATGAAGCAGGGAAGAAAGGAAGGAAGGAAGGAGGGAAGGAAAGAAAAAGAAAGGAAGGAAAGAGGGAAGGAGGGAAGGAAGGAAGAAATAAAAGAGGGAAGGAATAGAAAAAGGAAGAAGGGAAATAAATTAGGTAGGAAGGAAAGAGGGAGGGAGGGAAAAAGGAAGGAAAAGGGAAGGAGGAAAGGAAAGAGGGTAAAATGAAGGAAAGAGGGAAAGAAGGAAGATATAAAGGAGGGAATGAAGGAAAGAAGAAGAAGGAAAGAAGGATGGAAGGAAGGAGAAAAGGAGAGATGAAAGGAAGAGGAGGAGAGAGGGAGGAAGAAGAGAAGGAGATAGAGAGGAATGAAGTGAAGGAGCAGAGAAGAAGGGGAGGGAAGGAGGGAGGAAGGAGTGAAAAAGGGGGAGAATTTTGGGAGCTGGATTCTCTAAGCTGACTGGCAAACCCACAGCATTGAGAATAAATGTGCACAACGAATGTTTGTGGCAGCCCTTTTGTAGTGGCTAGAAACTGAAACTGAATGGATGCCCATCAGTTGGAGAATGGCTGAATATATTGTGGTATATGAATATCATGGAATATTATTGTTCTGTAAGAAATGACCAACAGAATGATTTCAGAAAGGCCTGGAGAGACTTACATGAACTGATGCTGAATGAAATGAGCAGGACCAGGAGATCATTATATACTTCAACAACAATACTATATGATGACCAGTTCTGATGGACCTGGCCATCCTCAGCAACGAGATCAACTAAATCATTTCCAATGGAACAGTAATGAACTGAACTCAGCTATGCCCAGAGAAAGAACTCTGGGTGATGACTAAAAACCATTACATTGAATTCCAATCCCTATATTTATGCCCACCTGCATTTTTGATTTCCTTCACAAGCTAATTGTACAATATTTCAGAGTCTGATTCTTTTGTACAGCAAAATAATGGTTTGGTCATGTACACTTATTGTGTATCTAATTTATATTTTAATATATTTAACTACTGGTCTACTGGTCATCCTGCCTTCTGGGGAGGGTGGGGGTAAGAGGTGAAAAATCGGAACAAGAGGTTTGGGAGTGTTAATGCTGTAAAGTTACTCATGCATATAACCTGTAAATAAAAGGCTATTAAATTAAAAAAGAGAGAGAGAGAATAAATGTGCACAGCATTAATGCAGGAACAACATTTCCTTCTATGATTCTCATTAGTGTACTACTATTTCCTACATTACTTATAATTGGCTTGATTACAACGCTAACATTCCCTAAAAAATACTAGTGACAAGGGAATTTGGGAAGTTAACTAAAATGATTCCACATACATATTTCTGTCCTAATAAAACTAATCTCTCACTGAGACAAATGATAAAGGAGAGAATACCATGGAGAGCATTGTCACTATGGGAGAGAATCCAAAGGTCTAGGAAACAATGATGTTTACTAACTTAGACTCAGAAAAGATCAGTATGTCTAGGAATCAATAGATAGTTAAAGTATAACTGGAATTTCCCTGAACGTCCTGTTACCCTTTTGAGAAACAGTGTATGCCTATGTACATAGTTCTAAGTTAGGGAAATAGAGGGATCAAACAATCCATAGGATTGACAAAGAAGACATAAATAAACAACAAAAGTCATTGACATTTAAACTTGTATAACATTTACCTTTAATTATTAGCTTTGTGTAATGTAATCAATAATTAAAATTTAAACATAAAATACTCAGATATTAAATGTCAAATATAGACATATAGACACATGTCTAAAGACTATGTTGACTAAAGAAATGTATCTGTAATCAGGAAAATTAAGTGATCATGATATAGTATAAAAATAAAGCCTGAAGGAGCCTGAGGAAATAGTGGCATCACTTCCATCAGTTCCCCACTCAAACTACTCCACGATTCCTGTCTTCCTTTGGTGCCGACCCTATTCCTCCTGCTCAGCTCCTTGGACCCCTGCAGAAGAAGGAAGAAAAGATACAAATTTCTGGGTTTTGAGCAGGAGACATTTCTGGTGTTGGAACAGAAAATGATGAAAAGATCTGGAAATTCTCTGAATTCTCTTGTTAGGCAATCAGTGATTCTCAGAGTTGGATTCATTCATGGCTCCTATCAAATTCCTACAGTAGAGGAAGATAAAGAGATTTCTTTCAACTGCCCAGCAAGATTTATCACTACCATGATTTAATTTAAGGTAGAATCAGAATCAGAAAATCAATAAGCATTTACTAAGCCTGGGCATCTTGCTAAGTGTTGAGGATACAAAGAAAGATACAAAGGTTCATAAGGCAGTCCCTGTGCTCAAGTAGATGATTATCTAATTGAAAAAAGTACACAAAAAGAAGCCGAAAAGCTGGGGAGGGATAGGGAGAAAAGAAGAAGATGAGTCCAAATGTCTCACCAGAGAAGAGGGGGGACTTCTGGAGCAAAAGGTGCTGAAGAGGAGTGAGTTTCAGCATGGATTCCATTTTGCACAATGGAAATGATGAAAGAGCTGACTGGGAGTTTTGTTGAATGGTTTGACATTGAGATCATTTAAAATGGTCTATGGTTCTCAGAGTCAAGCACAGTGTAGGAGAGTTTGGACAGATGCAAACTTTTGGTCCACTGTTCCACAGGGCAATATACTACCAGCCCAGACCATTAGTGAGTTGTGCTTTCTGGTCAAAGACCCAGACAAAGGGCAGTTGAAGCACCCTCATGTCCAGGGTGGGGTAACAAAACAGGGAAGCATGATCTAGTCACCAAAAGGAGATGGGTTCTCAAGATTAGCCATGAAAGCTTTCTGGGATGAGGAAGGCTGAACTATAACCAGGCCATATTAGCAAGCTTGTGGAGTGTTTCAACAGTCAGGGCTGACTAAATGTACAACAGACGAGGGTGGCAGGAGATAGGCCTGGGAGAGGGGCGCATAGGCTACTTTGGCTATTCAACCAATTCAAGTGTACACTGCAAGGTATCTCAGGAGGTACTTTCCACTTTCTAACCATGGAGTAAATAATTGGAATTGGGAACTAACTAATGTGGTGATGTATCTGGACAATATATTTGGCAGAACATAATGAAAACCTAAAGCAATAAATGATGATTCAGACGAAAATGACCCAAAACTTCCGATCACAAATATTAGTGTTACAATGTCCAGAATAATGATCGCACAGTATCTTCAAAAATATGAACATCAACCTACAGAAAACAGAGGCATCCCTGGTTTGACCAGTCCAGAGAGCCTTAAAGATCTAAGTCTTTAGACAGAGATAAAAGTCCTTAGAGCTTTTCTAATACTTGGCATTTACTATGGCAAGTTTATTTAATGAAATGTGCTTCTAGCAGCTACACTCAAAGAAAGAACACTAGGAAATGAATGTAAACTGCTTGTATCTTTGTTCTTCTTCCCGGTTATTTATACCTTCTAAATCCAATTCTCCCTGAGCAACAAGAGAACTGTTCGGTTCTGCACACATATATTGTATCCAATCTACTGTAACTTATTTAACATGTATAGGACTGCTTGCCATCTGAAAAGAGGGTGGAGAGAGGGAGGGAAAAATCGGAACAGAAGTGAGTCAAGGGATAATGTTGTGAAAAATTACTCTGGCATGGTTCTGTCAATAAAAAGTTATTTAAATAAATAAATAAAAATATTTTAAAAATAAAATAAAATAAAATATGCTTCTATCTCTAAAGCACTGGGTGATCTCACTAGTGTTTGCATGTTCAAAGAAAATCTGAAATAGAAGGACAAAAAAGCTGATTTGTTTAAAAACTCACTAACCCCCTTGGAGCTTAATGGATGGATAGTTGTGACTAAGCTTTCAAAGGCTTGGTCAGCTACCTCAGTAAGGCTCAGTAATCCCAGTCTGAGGAGCTTGGGAGCATTCCTGTAACAATGGACAAGAGAGGTAGGCACACAAGCCAATTACATTTTTGTAGAGGACTGACTTATAAACCCCATCTCCCAATACCCAGCCCTCACCCACAAGCTCGAGTTCCAGGCCTTAAAAAGCAGTATCAGGGACCAGTTGGGAGCAAAGTTGCACGTGTGAATTGACAACAATCTGCTGACAAATTTTAACTGGGGTAAATTTTATGTAGTCTGCCAAGGAGAGATAGCATCAATCACCAACTATTAATTTAACATTGACTACTGACTAGAGAACACTAGCATGGATATAACTTGTGGCCACCAAAGCTTTTGTGACAGTGAAGTTATGATGGCGATACCTAAAGAATGTGGCTATATGGGGACATGAGGGAGTTAAAGAAGCAAATGGCAATAGGGCTGAGAGTTTGGGACTTTTCCCAGAAAGCATCTTCCTGAACACATCTTCAGGGTTTCAGCTGTCTGGAGATAACTGGTGGCAAGAACAGGTGGCTGATGAGGCACTATGAAAAGTGACTGCTAAGAAGAGAGGTAGGGATCCTAAAAGACTCAAGTCCCTTGAAGGAAACTTACCATTGAGACAATGGCAGAAAACGTATGTGTGGAATGGAATACTGATCTAGTCATTTGGCTTTTCTGTGGCTCTAATCATTTCACCAAAAAATAAATATTTCTAAAGTGACTACTATACCACAAAAAAGTCCTAGGTGGTAAAACCATAAAGATAAGAAATGTACTCAGAGTTTGCATTCTATTGAGATAGACAACATGCATATGTCACACGTATGTAGCATACTGTGTATATATATATGCATATAAGTATATGTGTAATGTGGGTGGATAGATAGATAGACAGGTAGACAGACACACACAGAGAAAGAGAGAGAGTAAGAAAGGGAGAAAAAGAGATAAGTGACTTTTCCACATCCCACATTCACGGACTATCACGAGAAGATATCTTCAGACTGATTCTCACTATTTATGACTGGGTTAGGTTTCCCTAATTCATTGTTGAGTTTTGAGTTCATTTTGTTTTTTTCCGCTGATACAAGTATTAAAGGAATGACCTCGCCCTCTGCACGCCTCTTTCTTCTGTCTTTAAATATTGAAGACAATTCTTTGACCTACCTGAGGGTCAACCAAGGAATACATTTCCCTTAGCACAACTCATGGTCTGACAAGACAATTCTGTACCTAGGACAGAGTCATTTCCTTTAGTGTATTTTTGTTTCTCTTGGTACAAAGCCTTGTAAGATCTCAGGAAGCCTGGAGTTCTCTGGTTACAACAGCAGCATTTCCCATTAGCAGGGTCTTGACATTGGTGTCTGGTGGACTTACAATAGCTGATGAGGTCAATTGGAGAATGGCTGAATAAATTGTGGTTTATGAATAATATGGAATATTATTGTTCAGTAAGAAATGACCAGCAGGAGGATTTCAGAAAGGCCAGGACAGACTTACATGAACTGATGCTGAGTAAAATGAGCAGGGCCAGGAGATCATTATATACTTCAACAACGATACTGTATGATGATCAATTCTGATGGACATGGCCATCTCCAGCAATGAGATGAACCAAATCAGTTCCAATAGAGCAGTAATGAATAGAACCAGCTATACCCAGTGAAAGAACTCTGGGAGATGACTATGAACCATTACATAGAATTCCCAATCCCTATATTTTTATCTGCCTGCATTTTTGATTTCCTTCACAGGCTAATAGTACACTATTTCAAAGTCTGATTCTTTTTGTACAGCAAAATAACTGTTTGGACATGTATACTTATATTGTATTTAATTTATACTTTAACATATTTAACATTTATTGGTCAACATGCCATCTGGGGGAAGGAGTGAGGGGAAGGAGGGGAAAAATTGGAACAAAAGGGTTGGCAATTGACAATGCTGTAAAATTACCCATGCATATATTTGTAAATAAAAAGCTATAATAAAAATAAAATGATTATCAGTTCTAAAAAAAAATTAGCTGATGAGGATGGGGAAAAGGATGGGGAGAAGAGAAAAATGAGCATCAGACAGTGTTACAGGCAGGAGAGAAGGTTTCAGCAGGGGCACCAAGGGCTTGGTACTCAGGAAGAGTTAGCATCATAGAGAGGGCCACAGGAAAGAGGATCCTATCTGTTGCATGATCAAAATGTAAGGTAAAATAAAAAGTGTAGTGGCCTTGGATGAGCTCTTTCTGTCCCCACAAAAGTTATAATACTAGCTTTCCAAATGACTGTACTAGTAGTAATTAATTATTGGAGTCTCTTCTAATCAATGTATGATTTTTTTTACTATTTTTCTGCATAAGAATAAACTATCTATTCTGTACCTGATTCAGATTTGTAAATAGGTGTGATGGGACCAAGTAACTCCATGATTCAACTTCCTTCCTAGTACATGGAAAGGCTGCCTTCAGACCTGCTGCCTGCATGATTACTTCTATACACCCCTATCACTAAGGCAACTTCTTCCTCCCTTCTCCAACCCAGACTTAGGACAAAGCTATCCCTAGGATAGTTGACCTCAACTTCCTGACGTATTTTCCTGCTTATCTAAGAGCAAACAAAATTTCAGCTACATGGAATCTATGCTTCTCAGATTCATTGCCCAGCAAAGTCAACTATATCTGCCCTTCTAAACAGACAATTTTTTTTAATTCTTCTATTTTTAAAACATCTGCATGGATAATTATTCAACATTGACACTTGCAAAATCTTTGATTTTAATTTTTCCTTTCCTTACCCTATGTCCTCTACTAGATGGCAAGTAATCTATGTTAAATAAGTTAACAATATATGTTAAAACAAATATATGTATACATATTTATTCAATTATCATGCTGCACAAGAAAAATCAGATCAAAAGGGAAAAAGGAGAAAGAAAACGAAATTCAAGCAAACAACAACAAAAAGGAGTGAAAATTCTATGTTGTGATCCACACTCAGTTCCCACAGTCTTCTCTCTGGGGTAAATGTCTCTATTCCTCACAAGATCACTGGAACTAGTCTGAGTCATCTCATTGTGAAAAGAGCCATGTCTATCAGAATTGATCACTGTCTAATCTTGCTGTTGCCATATACCATGACCTCCTGGTTCTGCTCATTTCACTCAGCATCAGTTCATGTGAGTCTCTCCAGGCCTCTGAAATTATCCTGCTGGTCGCTTCTTGTAGAACAATAATATCCACAACATTCAGATAATATAACTTATTCAGCTGTTCTCCAAGAAATGGGCAGCCATTCAGTTTCCAGTTTCTTGCCACTACAAAAGGGATGCCACAAACATTTTTGCACATGTGGGTCCTTTCCTCTTTTATGATCTCTTTGGTATATAAGCCCAGTAGAAATACTGCTGGTCAAAATATATATATTTTGATATCCCTTTGGGTAGTTTCAAATTTACTCCAAAATAGTGGATAGTTCCCAACCCACTAACAATGTTTAGTGTCCCAGGTTTCCACATGCCCTCCAAATTCCCATTATCTTTTCCTCCAACAAATTTTTTATTTTTTTTAATTATTTTTTTTTTATTTTATTTTTTTAAATTTATTTACTTTTTATTATAGAACTTTTTATTGAAGAACCCATCCAGGGTAATTATTTTAAAATTATCCCTTACTCACTTCTGTTCCGATTTTGCCCCTCCCTCCACCCCTCCCAGATGGCAACAGTCCCATATATGTTCAATATGTCACAGTATTCCTAGATACAATATATGTGCAGAACCAAACAGTTTTCTTATTGCACAGGGAAATTGTTGGAAGGTAAAATAACTGGAAGAAAAAAAATCAAACAGTTTACATTCATTTCCCAGTGTTTTTCCCTTTGGGTTAAGGTTTTTGTCCATCATTGATCAATTGAAAGAATTGGCTTTTTGTCAAAAAAACCTTCCATCAGATTACATCTTCATACAGTATCGTTTTGGGAAATATAATGATCTCTTGGTTCTGCTCATTTCACTTAGTATCAGTGCATGTAATTTCCAAGCTTCTTCAACCATCTTGCTGGTCATTTCTTAAGAGCAATAATTTTCTTAACATTCATATACCACAATTTACTAACCATCTCCAATTTAGGCATCCATAAATTTTCCATTTCAGCCACTACAAACAGGGTACAAACATTTTGGCAATTGGTCCCTTTCCCCTTCAGATCTCCCTTGGGGTATGCCATAGTAGCACTCCAAAGGGATCACAGTTTGATAACTTTTGGGCATAATTCCAGATTGCCTTCCAGAATGGTTGGATTCTTCAAACCCTCCACCAACAATGTATCAGTGTCCCGTTTTTCCCCATCCCTCCAATCATCATTTTTCCTGTCATCTTAGTCAATTGACAGGTGTGGTTATTTCTCGAGTTGTTTAATTTGCATTTCTCTGATTAATAATGATTTAACACTCTTTCATAGAGTGGTAATAGTTTCAATTTCATTTTCTGAAAATTGTCTGTTCATATCCTTTGACCATTTGTCAATTGAGAAGGCTTGGTTTCTTATAAATTAGAATCAGTTCTCATATATTTTGGATATGGGCCTTTATCAGAACCTTTAACGGAAGAGCCCAGTTTTTCCCTTCAATCTTGTTTATTAGTTTTGTTTACAAAACCTTTTTAATTTGATGTAATAAAATTTTCTATTTTGATCAATAACGATATCTAGTTCATCTTTGGTCACAAACTTTCCTCCTTCACAATCTGAGAAATAAACTATCCTATGTTCCTCCAATTTATTTATAATCTGTTCTTTATGCCTAAATCATGGACTCATTTTGATCTTAGATTGGTATACGGTATTATGTGGGTCCGCCTAATTTTGCCATACTAATTTCTAGTTATCCCAGCAGTTTTGTCAAAATGAATTTTATCCCAAAAAAGGGAGGATCTTTGGGTTTGTCAAACACTAGATTGCTATAGTTGACTATTCTGTCTGGGGAACCTAACCTGTTCCATTGATCAATAATTTATTTCAGCCAATCCCAAATGGTTTTGGTGACTGCTGCTTTAATATATTTTAGATCAGGTACAGCTAGGCCACCTTCATTTGATTTTTTTTTCATTAATTTTTTGAGATTCTCAACCTTTATTACCCATATGAATTTTTTGTTATTTCTTCTAGATCATTAAAATATTTTCTTGGAAGTCTGATTGGTATAGCACTAAATAAATAGATTAGTTTAGGGAGTATTGTCATCTTTATTATATTCGCTGGCCTATCCAAGAGCACTTTATTTTTCCAATTATTTTAAATCTGACTTTATTTGTGGGGAAAGTTTTTTGTAATTTTGCTCATAAATTCCTGACTTTCCTTTTGAAGATTCCCAAATATTTTTGCTACAAGTTATTTGAATGGAATTTCTTTTTTTTTTGTTTTGGATTTTGTTGGAGATGTTAAAAATGTGAGGAAGGGATTTTTTTTTAATTTTATTAAGTAACTTTTTATTGACAGAATCCATGCCTGGGTAATTTTCAACTTTCCCTTACTCACTTTTTCCGATTTTTTCCTCCTACCTCCACCGCTCCCCCCAGATGGCGCATCCATATATGTTGAATATGTCCTATATATCCTAGATACAATGTATGTGCAGATCCAAACAGTTTTCTTGTTGCACAGGGAGAATTGATTCAAAGGAAAGTAACCCGAAGAAAAACAAAAAATGCAAACAGTTTACATTCATTTCCCAGTGTTTTTCTTTTTCCTTGGGTGAACTGTTCCCATCATTGATCAATTAAACTGAATTAGGTCTCTTTGTCAAAGAAACCCGCTTCATCAGATTACATCTTAACAGTATCGTTGTTGACATATATAATGATCTCTTGGTTCTGCTCATTTCATTAGTATCAGTTCATGTAATTTTCCAAGCTTCTCTGTATTCATCTTGTGGTCATTTCAAGAACAATAATATTCCATAACATTCATATACCACAATTTACCCAACCATTCTCCAATTGATGGAAGCCACCAGTTTCAGCTTCTAGCCACTACAAACAGGGCTGCCAAAACATTTTCACATACAGGTCACTTTCACTTTTAGATTCCTTGGGATATAGACCATAGAAACACTGCTGGATCAAAGGGTATGCAAGTTTGATAACTTTTGGGTAATTCCGTTGTGAATGGTTGGTTACAGCCCACCAACAATGTACGGTCCCAGTTTTCCCCACCCCCCAACACTATCATTATTTTTTTCCTGTCATCTTGCCAATTACAGGTGTGTATGGTATCTCAGAGTTGTCTTAATTTCTTTCCCGATTAATAATGAGGAAACTCTTTCATATGAGTGGTAATGATTTCATTTCATCATCTGAAATTGTCTGTTCATTCCTTTACCATTTATCAATTGGAGAAGGTTGTTTCTTATAAATTAGAGCATTCTATTTTTTTAAAGAGGCCTTTATTTAGAATTTAACTGGAAGATGTTTTCCCAGTTTGTTGCTTCCCTTCTAATCTTTTTACATTATTTTGTTTGCAAAGTTTTTTAATTTGATATAATCAAAATTTTCATTTTGTGATCAATATGGTCTCAGTTCGTTTTACTCACAAATTTCTTCCTTTCCACAAGTCTGAGAATAAACTATCCATGTTCCTAATTTTTTATAATCTCGTTCTTAGTCTAAATATGGACCCATTTTGATCTTATCTTGGTATACAGTGTTAAGTGGGGGTCCATGCCCAATTTCTGCCAATAATTTCCAGTTATCCCAGCAGTTTTGTCAAAAATAATTCATCCCAAAGTGAGGATCTTTGGGTTTGTCAAAACTAATTTTTTTTTTTTGCTAATTTTTAAAATTTTTTATTTAAATTAATTGAATTAATTAATTTGTTATTTAATTTAATTAATTAATAACTAATTTAATTTAGCAAATTGAAAAAAACAATTTTCTAATATTTTATTTAAGATTTTAGATCATGTTGTTAAGGATATTCGTCTTGTGAACCTAACCTTTCCACTGATCAACTAATTTATTTTTAGCCAATCAAATGGTTTTGGTGACTGCTGCTTTATAATATAGTTTAGATCAGGTAAGCTACCACCTTCATTTGATTTTTTTTTTCATTAATTTTTTGAGATTCTTGACCTTTCATTATTCCATATGAATTTTGTTGTTATTTTTCTAGATCATTAAAATATTTTCTTGGAAGTCTGATTGGTATAGCACTAAAAAATAGATTAGTTTAGGAGTATTGTCATCTTTATTATTTGCTCCCTATCCGAATTTAATATTTTCCAATTATTTAAGTCTGACTTTATTTTGTGGAAAGTTTTTGTAATTTAGCTTATAATTCCTGGACTTTCCTTTGGTAGATAGATTCCCAAATATTTTATGCTGTCGACAGTTATTCGAATGGAATTTCTTTTATCTTTTTGCTGTTGTTTTGTTTGATGTATAAAAATGTGAGGTTTAGGGTTTATTTTATAACCGCAACTTTTAAAGTTATGGATTATTTCAAAGCTTTTTGTAGAATTTGGGTTCTTCTAAGTATACCATCATTATTTGCAAAGAGTGATAGTTTGGCCTCACCCTATTCTGATTCCTTTAACTTTTCTCGACCTTATTGCCGAGGCTAGTGTTTCTAATCAATATTGAATAGTAATGGTGACAGGGCAACCTTGTTTCCTCCAATCTTATTGGAAAGATTCCGTTTTCACCATTGCATATGATGCTTACGATGGTTTTAAAATATTCCTGAATTTTTAAGAAAAGTCTATTTATTCCTATACTCAAGTGTTTTTATTAGAATGGATGTTGGATTTTATCAAATGCTTTTCTGCATCTATTGAGATGATCAATGATTTTTGTTAGTTTGTTATTTATAATCAATTATCTAATAGTTTTCCTAATATTGAAACCCCATTCCTGGTATAAACCTCTTATCATGTGTATTAACCTGTGGATGATTTTCGTAACTTTTCATTATTTTATTTAAGATTTTAGCACGATGTTCATTAGAGGATTGGTCTATAATTTTCTTTCTGTTTTCAGCCTACCTGGGTTAGGTATCGTACCATTTTTGTGTCATAAAGGGTTTGGGAACCCTTCAGTCCTATTTTTTCAAATGTTTATATAGCATTGGGGTTAATTGTTCTTTAAATGTTTGGTGAATTCATTAAAATCCATCTGGTCCTGGGATTTTTTCTTAGGGGTTTTAATACCTTGTTCATTTCTTTTCTAAGATGGGACTTTTAGGATATTTACTTTCCTCTTTAATCTGGGCAATTATTTTTTGGGTATTCTTCCATTTCATTTTTGTCAATTTATTAAAAGTTGGGCAAAAGAATTCCAATTATTCCTAATTTTTCTTAATGGTAGTTTCCCTTTTCATTTTTAAATAACAATTTGATTTTTCCTCTTTCTTTTTAACGATTTTAAGGGTTTGTCTATTTTGTTGGTTTTTTTAAGAAAACTCTTAGTTTTATTAATTAATTCAATATTTTTATTTCAATTTATTGCTCTCTCCTTTTTTTTGAATTTCGTTTAGTGTTTATTTGGGGGTTTTAATTTGTTCCTTTTTAGCATTTTTTGTTGTGCCCAATTCATTAACCTTCTTTTCTGCTTTATCAAGTTCAGAAATTGAAATTTCCCCTTATTACCCTTTTTCGCATCCCCCATTTGAAGATGTCTCAATTGTCATTTTTGGTTATTAATTATGTTCGATTTGTTGTTTCACCCAATCATTCTTTAGTATGGATTATTTAGTTTCCAATTATTTTTGGTCTACTTTCCCCGGCTTTTGTTGAGTGTAATTTTTTGCATCGGGTCTGAAAAGGATGCATTCAATTTTGCCTTACTGCATTTAGTTTGGGTTTTTTGTTCTAAATATTCTATTTTTGATAGGTTCCATGAACTGCTGAAAAGAAAGGTACCCTTTCTGTCTCCATTTCGTTTTCTCCAGAGGTCATCATATCTAACCTATATTCTATTTACCCTTTGATTCTTTTCATTTATTTTGTGATTTGTTTATTAATTTGAGTGCAAGGTTGAGATCTCCCATATTATAGTTTTGCTCTCCATTTCTTCTTGCAGCCTCTCAGTCTCTCTTTAAAATTTAGATGCTACACCACTTCATATATTTTAAATTTGATATTCTTCATTATTTGCTACTTTAGCAAGAATAGTGTCCTTCCTTATCTCTTTTAATTAGATCAATTTTTTTTTGCTTGATCTGAGACGGATGGCTACCCCTTTTTTTGACTTCACCTGAAGCAAAGCAGATTTTGCCCATCCTTTTACCTTTATTCTGCATTATTCCCTGTTGGTGTGTTTCCTGTAAACAACATATTGTAGGATCCCGGCTTTTAACCATTCTGCTAACGCTTTCTTTATGGGGAGACCCTTTCACATTTATGGTTAAAATTATCAATTCTGTATTACTTGCCATCTTGTTAATCCCTTTTTATGCTTTTTTCCCTTTTTCACCTACCCCCTTCCCAGTATTAAACTTTGAGCAGCACTTGCTTAAAGCCTTCCCTTTAGTTCTCTCCCCATCTTAGAGTTCCTCCCCATCTTACCCTTTCCCTCAGTTTTGATTCCCTTCTGTTTAGTATTCCTTCCCTTTCCTTTTCCCTTCTCATTTTTCAATGAGATGGGAGACGTTTCACCAATATTGAATATGTTAACATTTTTTTCTTAAAGCCAACTGATGGCAGTAAAATCCAACTTATTCATCCCCTCCATTCTTTCTCTAAGAAAATAGGTTTCTTTGCTTCTTCGTGAGATGGGTTGCCCCACTTTACCCTTTTTCTGGTACTGTCCTTTCCACCTCTAGTTTTGAACAAGTATACATGTATTCTTTATCATCTTTTCAGCAGAAATATAGTTCCCAAGATTTTTTTTACCTTTTTTCTCTTGAGTTCTATATTTGTAGATCAAACCTTGTCAAGTTTTGGTTTTTCATTAAAATATGAAATTCACTTATTTCGTTGAATGACCATCTTCTTCCTGGGATGTCATTCTGGGGTGTTATTTTTAGGTATACAGTTCCTTTACCTTGGAATATCATATTCCGGCCTTCCATCTTTTTAATGTGGATGCTTGATCCTGGGTGATCCTTTTTGGCCCTCTATATTTGTTGGGTTTTTCTAGGCTTGGAGTATTTTTCCTTCGTTTGAGGGTTCGATTTGGCCCTATATTTTTGGGTTTTATTTTGGATCCCTTTCGGGTGACGATGAATTCTTTCAATGTTTTTTCCTCTATTTCTATGACTTTGGGCAGTTCTCTTTGATAATTTCCGGAAAATATTAGCTCTTTTTTCATCATATTTTCTGGGGTCCAAAATTTCGATTGTCTCTCCAGACCTATTTTCCGGTCTGTTGTTTTCCCAAGAAGGATTTCCATTTTTCCATTGTTTGATTTTTTGGTTTTGCTTGACTGATTCTTCTTGTCTCTTCGTCATTCAATTCCATTTATTCTATTCTGATTTTCAAGAATTTTTCTTCATTCACTTTTTTTATCTTTTCTAATTGTCCAATGGGTTGTTTTGTTCTATGGAATTTTTTTCCATTTTCCAATTGTTTTTTAAGAGCATTTTTGTTTCCAGTCACTTTTTTTTCGGATCTGATTTTTTATCTTTTGTCTTTAAAATGGGATGATTCTCCAGACTCCTTGGCCTCCCTCTCCTTTTCCCATTTTTTTCTAGTTTCTTGTGAGAGTTTTGTAATTTTTTCCTATGAGATTATCTGTGTGAGGAACAATATCTCCTCCTTGGGATTCACCTGGAGACAGTCTGCTTTTAGTCTCCCCTAGGGTTTAGAGTCTGCCCTCTGTCCATATAAAAGTGCAATTTTGGTCCTTTTCAAATTTTTTGCTCATTTTGTCAAGAAGAATCAAGACAAACAGCAAAGAAAAGAGAAAAAAACCCAAATGGAATCTGCTTTTTTAGGGGGGAGGTGGTTTAACAAGCCCTGTACAGACGGGGGGGCAGCAGTGAGGCACACAGGACTGTGCTGCACCTGCGCCTGAGACTTGGAGCATGCTGAGACACTGTGGTGGAGGGGTGACCAGGTCCCAAGAAACTCCAGCGTTTGGGGTTTATTCTTCACCCCCTGGTGTTTTTAGTTCCGTTCATGACTTGGCCAGGGCAAAATCCAAGCCTGTAGCAAAGCTCTCCTGCAGAGACAGTGGATCCACCCCAGCCTCCTCCGCCTACTTGGCTGTAGCTGCCTGGCTCTCCCGCCGCTGCCCTCGCCCGCCCGATCTAAAAACCTTCCGCCTTTGAGCAAAAACAGACCTTTTTCTGACGAATGTCAAGGATGTCTTCTTGGTAACTTTTGGGATTTTTTCAGTCAAGATTAATTCAGAGGTTTAATGGTGGATCCTGAGAGAAAACAAAAATTTCTTTATGAAGATAAAGAAGGTTGCCCAGAGAAGCAAAAATGCCTCTATGTTCTTGGTACAACTTTGCTGTGTTAGGGCAAATTTTAGAATGACTGTTCAATGACATGCCAGTTCCTCATTTTATCCTAATATTAATTAATTTAAATTATATTGGTTTAGAGTCAACCTCAGAAATATGCTTTTCAGTCTCATTTTCAAAAACCAGACTTGGGAAAAGTAACATTACTATTTTTAATCACTTTGCTGGAAAGTCAAGGGTAGGTGATGCTTCATGAAGATGAGAAGAAGTACTTCCCTTTATTAAAAGCCGGTTTCCCCAGAGCTGAAGAACCAACCAGGGTCCAGTTATCATAAAATACAAAAATAAATACATGGCAAACTTTTTGAAGGAAGACTTTAGACAATGGAAGAAAAATGCCATGTAGGCAAGATTTTTAATCTTTTTTTGTTGATGTTTCCATCTTAAAGTTTTTTAAAGCTACATTTTTACATGCATAAAACAAATAAAATATATAAGATTATAAAAGAGATCAATCACATTGAAATAGTATTATCAAAATATTTATTTTTAAAATAAAATGTACTTACCTCAGGATAGCAATATCTTTTTCTTGCTTTTTCTTTAATAATTGTTTTATTTTTTTCTGGTTATACATGTATATTAAATTTTTAAATACACATTTTTTTATGAATTATGTTGGAAGAGAAAAAGCAGAACAAAAAGGGAGAGAAGAATAAAAACAGAAAAAGGAAGTGAACATAACATGTGTTAGTTTACAATCAAGTTTCACAGTTCTTTTTCTGGATGCAGATGGTGTTTTGTATCCAAAGTTTATTGAGATTGCCTTGAAAGAATAGAAAATTTTGTTTTAAAAGGTATGACTTGATAATAGAAGAGATTCTAAGCCAGTACAAAGGAGATGTTGCAGTTCCTATGTGAGGAACAAAAATGATAGTTTGATGATCATAGAGTACAAAATGAAGTGTAACATATTAAAAGGTTGGAAAGAGAGGTTAGGGACTTGTTGTGAAGTAATAAGAATATGAAGATAACCTGAGTTTCCTTATTACTCAAAAGAGATAATCCTAAGAACTCATAAAAGAAACTAAACAGATTTTTAAATGTCCATTGTCCAAACTACAATTTAGTTGAATTACAATACACTAATGCCTAAGAAAGGCCCTACAATAAGACAATGGCTTAGTCCCTAAATTCAGGAAATATCCACAACATGTATGGTTCTAGGCTGAAGGGCCTGCTGCTTTGGTATAATGCAATAAATCCTAGATGGATGAATCCTTGGTATATCCCATGAGAGTGTCAGAGGGATTGGGTTGCTGAATCAGTCAAAAATGAGAGACAACTTTTTTTTTCTCTTTCATCCTTCGAACTTCTGTAATAAGTAGCAAGTAATTTTTTCTCTGGATTTCCTATGAGAAATGCTATTTTAAATATAAGTCCCCTGAAAATATGTCAAAATTATAATAGGCTACTTCTTGCTTATATCTTGTCTTTTGGTTTTTGCCATTTTTTGTGCATGGCATTAATCTACACTTGAGAACTTTTCTACTTCTTTTCTTTGGGAGACCATAAACATGAGCCAGACTTAACCTTTAAATAATTTTCCCTGGGACTCTGGAATAGAAATGGAAAATTAAAATTAATTAATAAAATTAATCTCTTTTCTTTTTATTATAGCATTTTATTTACAAGATATATGCATGGGTAATTTTTTCAGCATTGACAATTGCAAAACCTTTTGTTCCAGTTTTTCTCCTCTTTCCCCATCCCTCCCTAGATGGCAGGTTGACCAATACATCTAATCTCTCTTTACAAAAGCCAGACTCTCCTAGAACTGAACCTATTTTATTTTTTTCTGGGTTTAGAGGAGAGAGAACCCTAAGCGACCAAAAAAGAGAATAATTACTACAGCTCTCCTGGGTCCTGTGGCAGTTTTGTGTATATTGTTGCACAATGATAACATAAATATAAAAAGTTAGATAAGAGATATCATAGAGAAAGTCTATGACTGGGAGGAATGGTAGTTAAATCATGTAATTAGGATTACAGTGTAATTCACAAAATCCTCAGTTTTGTTATGTATTATTGCTTTCCACTCAATCTAATATCCATATTGTAGTTGCCCATTTCAAAATATAAAGGAAAAAATATGCTTTTTGAATGACTTTGCACAAAGGAGATTGTAGCCAGCTCCTTCAACTGTCCACCTCAAAGTAAGTGAATTTCAGAAAAATCTGGAAGATCTTACATGAACTGATGCTAAGTAAAGTAAGCAGAGCCAGGAGAATATTTGCATAGTAATCAGCTGTGATAGATGTAGCTCTTGTCAGCAACACAAGACAATTTCAAAAGACTTGTGATGGAAAATGCCATCCCTGCAAGGGTTAAAAAAGCCTCTAGGAGCAAGAAATGCAGTTCAAGGTATGTGGTAGGACCTGAGAGATGAAAGAACTGAGGCGCAGGCAAGTTCTATGTGGAGGTGGGATATAGCCCCAAGAGGCAGTGTCTGACCTCAGATACCATGTCTCCCCCTCCTTAGTGATCTCAAAGCCTAGCACTCCTCCTTCTCTCTTCTCAGGTCAATCCTATTATGCCAGGTTCCTAGAGGACCTCCCTTCCCCTTTCCCCTCCCCCGCCCCGCCCCCTGGTCCTCGGGGGGTACAAATATGTGCTTCCTAAGAATAAAGTTCTCTTTCATTTCACCCCTACCTCCTGGTGGTCTGTCTCTCTGTTATCCACGTTGGTGGCCAAAGACTGGTAATTTTGACCTAGCCATGGCACTGACAGGTGGGCAATTAGAGTAGCCCAAAGGGGGATGCTACAATCCCCATCTAAAGAAAGAACCATGAAGTCAGAATGCAGATGAAAGCATATTATTTCCACTTTAAATTTTTTCTTTCTTGTAGTTTTTCCCTTTTGTTCTGATTCTTCTTCATAACATGACTAATATGGACATATATTTAATATGATTTTAACCTATAGCAAATTCCTTATGGTTTGGGGGAATGGGAAAGGAAAGTACAGAGAAAGAAAAAAGTTTAGAACTGTGATTATACCTGATTATAGAAAGGCTTGAAAAAATTTACATGAATGCATGCTGAGTGAAACAAGTAGAACCAGGAATACATCATACACAATAACAGCAAGAATAGTCAATGATCAAGTGTGAAAGACTTCATATTTCTATTTTTTTTATTTAATAGCCTTTTATTTACAGGATATATGCATGGGTAACTTTACAGCATTAACAATTGCCAAACCTCTTGTTCCAATTTTTCACCTCTTATCCCCCCACCCCTCCCTAGATGGCAGGATGACCAGTAGATGTTAAATATATTAAAATATAACTTAGATACACAATAAGTATACATGACCAAACCATTATTTTGCTGTACAAAAAGAATCAGACTCTGAAATATTGTACAATTAGCTTGTGAAGGAAATCAAAATGCAGGTGTGCATAAATATAGGGATTGGGAATTCAATGTAATGGTTTTTAGTCATCTCCCAGAGTTCTTTTTCTGGGCATAGCTGGTTCAGTTCATTACTGCTCCATTGGAAATGATTTGGTTGATCTCGTTGCTGAGGATGGCCTGGTCCATCAGAACTGGTCATCATATAGTATTGTTGTTGAAGTATATAATGATCTCCTGGTCCTGCTCATTTCACTCAGCATCAGTTTGTGTAAGTCTCTCCAGGCCTTTCTGAAATCATCCTGTTGGTCATTTCTTACAGAACAGTAATATTCCATAATATTCATATACCACAATTTATTCAGCCATTCTCCAACTGATGGATATCCATTCAGTTTCCAGTTTTTAGCCACTATAAAAAGGGCGACTTCATATTTCTAAAGCAGCTCAGTGATCCAAAGCAATTCCAAAAAATATTTGGACATATGATGGTATACTTAGAGAACCCCAGAGATTCTACTAAAAAGCTATTAGAAATAATTCATAACTTTAGCAAAGTTGCAGGATACAAAACAAATCCCCATAAATCCTCAGCATTTTTATACATCACCAACAAAGTCCAAAAGCAAGAGATACAAAGAGAAATTCCATTCAAAATAACTGTCGACAGCATAAAATAAAATTTGGTATCTATCTACCAAAGGAAAGTCAGAATTATATGAGCAAAATTACAAAAACTTTCCATACAAATAAAGTCAGACTTAAATAATTGGAAAAATATTAAGTGCTCTTAGATAGGCTAAGTGAATATAATAAAAGATACATACTCCTAAAATAATCTGTTTATTTAATGCTATACCAATCAGACTTCCAAGAAAATATTTTAATGATCTAGAAAAAATAACACAAAATTCATATGGAAGAAGAAAAGGTCAAGAATCTCAAGGGAATTAATGAAAAAAAAAAATCAAATGAAGGTGGCCTAGCTGTACCTGATCTAAAACTATATTATAAAGCAGCAGTCACAAAAACCATTTGGTACTGGCTAAGAAATAGATTAGTTGATCGTTGGAATAGGTTAAGTTCACAAGACAGAATAGTCAACTAGCAATCTAGTGTTTGACAAATCCAAACATCCTAACTTTTGGGATAAGAATTCATTATTTGACAAAAGCTGCTGGGATAACTGGAAATTAGTATGGTAGAAATTAGGATGGACCACACTTAACACCATATACAAAGATAAATAAATTAATTATGTATAAATTAGATTATAAATAAATTATTAATTTATAATTTATATTATAAGATTATAAATAAATTAGAGAAACATAGGATAATTTATCTCTCAAACTTGTGGAGGAGGAAGAAATTGGTGACTAAAGATGAACTAGAGACCATTATTGATCTAAAATAGAAAATTTTGATTACATCAAATTAAAAAGCTTTGTATAAAGAAAACTAATGCAAACAAGATTAGAAGGGAGCAAACAAACTGGGAAAACATCTTCACAATTAAAGGTTCTGATAAAGGCCTCATTTCCAAAATATATAGAGAATTGACTCTAATTTATAAGAAATCAAGCCATTCTCCAGTTGATAAATGGTCAAAGGATATGAACAGACAATTTTCAGATGATGAAATTGAAACTATTGCCACTCATATGAAAGAGTGTTCCTAATCACTCTTGATCAGAGAAACACAAATTAAGACAAGTCTGAGATACCACTACACACCTGTCAGATTGGCTAAGATGACAGGAAAAAATAATGATGATTGTTGGAGGGGATGCGGGAAAACTGGGACACTGATACATTGTTGGTGGAGTTGTGAATGAATCCAACCATTCTGAGAGCAATCTGGAATTATGCCCCCAAAAGTTATCAAACTGTGCATATCCTTTGATCCAGCAGTGTACTACTGGCTTATACCCCAAAAGAGATATTAAAGAAGGAAAGGGATCTGTATGTGCCAAAATGTTTGTGGCAGCCCTGTTTGTAGTGGCTTAGAAACTGGAAAATGAATGGATGCTCATCAATTGGAGAATGGTTGGATAAATTGTGGTATATGAATGTTATGGAATATTATTGTTCTGTAAGAAATGACCAGCAGGAGGAATATAGAGAGGCTTGGAGAGACTCACATGAACTGATGCTAAGTGAAATGAGCAGAGCAGGGATCATTATATACTTCAACAACGATACTATATGAGGATGTATTCTGATGGAAGGGATTTCTTTGACAAAGAGACCTAACTCAGTTTCAATTGATCAATGATGTACAGAAGCAGCTACACCCAGAGAAGGAACACTGGGAAATGAATGCAAACTGTTTGCATTTTGTTTTTCTTTCTGGGTTATTTCTACCTTCTGAATCCAATTCTCCTGTGCAAGAAGAGAACTGTTCAGTTCTGCAAACTCATATTGTATCTAGGATATACTGGACATATTCAACATATATAGGACTGCTTGTCATCTGGAGGAGGGGTGGAGGGAGGGAGGGAAAATTGGAACAGAAGTGAGTGCAAGGGATAATGTTGTAAAATTACCTCTGGCATGGTTCTGTCAATAAAAGTTATAATAATTTTTAAAAATGACCTCTTGTGAAATGCTATCAGGTTTTTTTTTTCATGGCCTGAAAGCCTTGTAGACCAATAATTTTTAATTGTCTCTTCTGGATCTATTTTCTAGGTCGACTCTTTTGCCAATGAAGTATTTACATTTTCTTCCATGTTTTAATTCTTTTTAGTTAGTTTGATTGATTGTTTGTGTCTCATAAAGTCACTAGCTTCCATTTGCCCTGTTCTAGTTTGTACTGTGTGGTTTTCTTCTGTTATCTTTTGTATCTCTTTTTCATTTGCTTTATTGTACTTTTGAGGAGATCATTTCTTCAGAGTTCCTTTCCCTCATGCATACCCCTCAATTCTTTTTTCATTTTATCTTCTAACTCTTTTCTTTGCTTTTTAGAGACATTCATGAGCATTGCCTGAGAAGCCTCTTTGGGCTTGAAACTAAGTTTTCCTTCTTTATGGTTATTCTGTCCTGGACTGAATTTGTGTTTTGTCTGCCCTGTCACCATAGTAACTATGCAAGGTCAAGGTTCTTTTCTGGTTTTTGCTCATTTTTTGTCTTTTTTTTTTTTTTTTTTTTTGGTATTTCCTCTTTTTGCCTATATGGTCAAGCTCTGTTACTGGGATGAAACAAAGCTTCCTGAAAACTGTGAGCCTTGGCTTTTTGAGCACAAGAGACCCTTGTGTTTGCATGGGGTAAATGTGCTTGCTCTGTGCAAAAAAAAAAAAAAAAAAAGCCTGATTTCCCAGAGTTTGCCTTCTGACCTGGGACTGGAAGCTGCCCCCCTCCCCTGATTTGCTCCTCTATTGAGCCAGGACCAAGGGTCTTAATAATCATTTATTAAGAGCCCACTGTGTACCAGGCACCATAATAAGCACTCACAAATATTATGAGACAATGAGCCTGGGAGATAGGTGCTATTATTCTCATTTTATAGTCAAGGAAACAGATAAATAGAGGTTAAGTCCTTTGTCCATAGTCACGTGGCTAGAAAGTATTTTGGCCCAATTTTCTTCAATCTAAGCTTAGTCCTCTTTCCACTGTACTACCAGCTGCCTTTAAGAGTACAAGGCAGAATGTTTACTCCAATTGAGAGCTCAAAACTCTCAAGAAAAGAAAAAAAAGACGCTGATCATACACACAAACATATGCTTATATGTTTATGAATGTATGTGTAAATCCACATATAGGTTTCTGTGTGTTATTTATATACATATACATGCCTGTGTTGTTGTTCAATCATTTTTCAGTCATGTCTAAATTTTCATGACCCCAGTTGGGGTTTTCATGGCAACAATATTTGAATAGTTTCCATTTCCTTTGCCATCTTATTTTACAGATGAGGAAAGTGAGGCAAGCAAGGTTAAGTGACTTTCCCAGAGTCCTACAGCTAACAAATGTCTGAGGCCAGATTTGAATTCAGGGTGGTGGTGTGCTCCTAGAATCACAGTCAGACATTGCCCTGATCAGAGTTCTTAAATTTTCTTCACCCATATTGGTATTACACGATAGGGCATTGCAGTATAAAGTCTGATCCCCTTCCCACCCTTTAAAGGCCAATTCCACAACAAACACAGACAAAAGAAAACAGTCCTCTTTAATGTCATTTTTGTCTCTGTCTTTGTCTTTGTGCAGAATGTCTCTATTATGTTTGTTTTGTGAGGTAGATTCTGTTATCTGGAAAGAATTATAATGCAACCAGCAAGAAAAACGTTCAATGCTGTAGTTAAAAAGCTGTTAAAGATTTCTTAACATCCTTGATGGAGAAAAGGTCTAACTTTTTCCTGTGGAACTCAGCTTTGGTCAAGCTGGAGACTAAAGATATAAAGTTAATTGATTAAAATTAAAATAACATCTTAGCAGATTCTCAAAGTTTTGAGAGCAAACATCTTAGATTCTCAAAAATTTCAGAGTGATAATTACAAAGTTTGGCAATTAGTCACTTTATTAATGCAAGAAAAATTCCTGAACCATTGAAGATAATTCCACTCTGAGAGAAAGGAAAAAGAAAAAAACTAGGTAAATAACTTTTTGCTAACCCTTTCTTGACTCCATCTTTACATGACAACTTTAAGAATAGTTGACATGACAACATATCACATGACAACATTAAGGATAGTTGGGATGGGCAACAGCAAGCTAAACACCTTCTCTGGGGTCTTTGTCAACTCCCTTTAATTTGTAAGCTTGCCAGTTTTCTTGAAACCATCAGGGTAACTAAGGTCATCAGCCCTGACAAATGAGCTTTGTTAGGATTTGTAGAACCAAAACTAACAATATGTTTACTAAGAATCTATAAGGTTGTTTAATGACTGATCCATTGCACCACAATAAGCTTAAATATATAAAACATGTTAAACAAAAACTTTCTTATGTGTGTAAGTGCTGGTAAACTTTTAGAAATAAGGTATCTAGCCCCAAGCTGCAATTAATAGAATTTGCTATTAGATCACTATTGATCAGAGAAATGCAAATTAAGATAAATCTGAGATGCCACTGCATACCTGTCAGATTGCTTAAAATGACAGGAAAAGATGACGATGAATGTTGGAGGGGATGTAGGAAAACTGGGACACTGATACGTTGTTGGTGCAACTATGAACAGATCCAACCATTCTGGAGAGCAATTTGGAATATGCTCAAAAAGTTATCAGACTATGCATACCCTTTGATCCAGAAATGTTTCTACTGGGCTTATATCCCAAAGAGATCTTAAAAGAGGGAAAGGGACCTGTATGTGCAAGAATGTTTGTGGCAGCCCTCTTTGAAAGTGGCCAGAAGCTGGAAACTGAGTGGATGCCCCTCAATTGGAGAATGGCTGAATAAATTATGGCATACCAATGTTATGGAATACTATTTCTTTGTAAGAAATGACCAATAGGATGATTTTAGAAGGGCTTGGAGAGACTTATATGAATTGATGCTGAGTGAAATGAGCAGAACCAGGAGATCATTATACATGGCAATAGTAAGTCTATATGATGATCAATTATGATGGGCGTGACTCTCTTCAACATTGAGATGATTCAAACCAGTCCCACTTGTGCAGTGATGAAGAGAACCATCTACACCCAGAGAGAGAACCATGGGAACAGAGGTGAAACACAACATAGCATTCTCACTCTTTCTGTTATTTGCTTGCATTTTTGTTTTGTTTTGTTTGTTTTTTCTTTTCCTCAGTTTTCTTTTTCTCCCTTCTTCATCCAAGTTTTCTTGTGCAATAAGATAGCTGTATAAATGTGTATACACATATTAGATTTAACATATATTTCAATGTATTTAACATGTATTGAACTACTTGCCAGACAAGGAAGGGGGTGGTGGGAAGAAGGAGAAAATTTGCAACAAAAGATTATTCAAGCATCAATATTGGAAAAATTACCCATGCATATGCTGTATAAATAAAAAGCTTTAATAATGGTTTTTAATTTGCTATTAGAGATAAAATCTCTTGGGAGTGTAACTAATATTCATTTGAGCTTTAATTTGATTACTTGATCATTAAGTCACTAACTCCCTTTCCAGGGAAATGCCATAAGTTATTCAGAAGAAATGCCTTCCTAAACTGTCACAGATGGATGTCTCATCTGGGCAAGAGTTGGGAGGAAAACCTTAGTCTCTGTTTAAGGTGGGATCCTTCTGATTCAGTTTCCCAGTTCTGTTTCCTTGTTTCTGACCTGATTATTCCTGAGAATGAGTATAAGGTGAAATCGTTGCTGCATGATTGGTTGGCAAATAGATCTAAGGATGCTTTATCCTGTCATGTATGTGCTCTCAAGCTGAAGCCTGAAGGACCTGTTTTGATGTTATAATAATCATATCTCTGCTTTTTCCTTTAACAAATTTCTATAATCAGAGCAAATGATCAGTGGAAGCCATGATCCCAGTACTAGTATCCCAGGGGACACAATGGTTTTCTACCTTACATCTTAAAGATGCTTTCTTTTGCAAACCACAGTTTCTTTTTGCCTTGAAGGGGCAAATCCAGGAAAATATAACCCCACCAATTGGGTATTCATGTTTATAACATGGAAGTAGCTTAGGGCTTTCATGACAGTCCCCTGGCTATCCAATATGTAGATGTTAATCTGCAGCCCCATCCAAGAGGCTTCTCTGGCTGCAGCCATACAAACCCTAACTTCCAGCTCCCTCCCACCATCCAGGGTTATTTTTTTGGTCTAATGGCCCACATTGCTTATCAGTGTGTTAATCACTCCCTAATCCCTCAAATAAACAGCTGTGTTCTTTCCTGGGCACAGATGAATTTCATATCTAACTGTAATTTTTGCCAAAGCTCTCCATGATTCTATTTAAGTCCCTGCACAATTTCCCTAGCATGGGGGCCCTGATCAGACCAAGGTTTTAAGACTGAGGTCTTTGGGTTTATCAAGCACTAGATAGAGTTATTGACTATTTTGTGCTGTGAATATAACCTATTCCACTGATCGGCTATTCTATTTCTTAGACAGTACCAAACGGTTTTGATGACTGCTGCTTTATAATATAGTTTTAAGTCTGGCACAGCTTCTTTGGAATTTTTTTTCATTAAATTCCTTCTTCTTGACCTTTTGGTCTTCCAGATGAACTTTATTTTTTCTGTATCTGTAAAGTAATTTCTTGGGAGTTTGATTGGCATGGCACTAAATAAGTAAGATTAATCTAGGTAGTATAATTTTTATTATATTCACTTGGCCTACCCATGAGCACTTGATATTTTTCCAACTTATTAGATCTGACTTTTTTCTAATAAGTGCTTAGGAATTTCATTCATATAGTTGCTGACTTTCCCTTGGCAGATTCCCAAATATTTTATACTATCGACAGTTATTTTGAATGGAATTTCTCTTTGTATCTCTTGCTGGACTTTGTTAGAAATGTATAACAATGCTGATTTCTTTGGATTTTGTATACTACAACTTTGCTGAAGTTGGGTATTATTTCTAGTAGTTTAGTTGTTTTTCTAGGGTTTTCTAGGAATACCATCATATCTGCACAAAGTAATAATTTGGTTTCCTCATTACCTACTCTAATTCTTTTATTCTCTTTTTCTTCTCTTATTGACAAAGCTAACATTTCTAATACAATATTGAATAGTAATGTTGATATTGGGCAATCTTGTTTCATTCCTGATCATAATGGGAATGGTTCTAGTTTGTTCCCATTACATAACATATGACGCTTGCTGATGGTTTTAAATAGATGCTACTGATCATTTTAAGGAAAAGTCCATTTATCCCTATACTCTCTAGTGTTTTAATAGAAATTGGTTGGATCTTATCAAATGCTTTTTCTGGATCTATTGAGATCTTATTTTTGTTAGTGTGATTATTGATGTAGTCGGTTATGCTAATAGTTTTCCTAATATTAAACCAGCCCTGTATTCCTGGGATTTATACCAGGATATTAATTAATATTGGTCATAGTATATTATCCTGGAGATGACTTTCTGTATTCTCCTTGCTAGTGTTTTATTTAAGATTTTTGCCTCAATATTCATTAGGAAATTGGTTCCCTAATGTTTTCCCCATTGGAAAAAAATTTTTCATCCTACCCAGTTTAGATATTAGCACTATATCTGTGCCATCAAAGGAATTTGGTAGGAGTCCTTCTTTCCCTATTTTTTCAAATAGATTATAGTATTGGAATTAGTTGTTCTTTAAATGTGTAGTAGAATTCATTTGTAAATTTATCTGGCCCTGGAGATTTTTTTCTTTAGGGAGTTATCTTTAAAATATAAGAGTTCTCTCTGGGAGAGAGGTTTCTTGGGGAGGTTTTCTGGAGGCAGCCTTAGTTTCAGTTACAAGTAAATTATCACCCAAAATGCAGCCAGCTGATAAAATGCAAATGTTTATTTTCTCCTTCCAAAATAGTCCGGTTTTTCTTAGAGGCCTATCTTTCTGCTTGGTTCCAAGAGCTCTTGCAGCTTTCTCCTTTGCCTCTGCTCTCTTCAGCCTCCAGCTAGCACCAAGGTGGAAGATGCAATGAATCTCTCTTGCCTCAGAGAGAGGGCTTCTGGTCTCAATCTCCCAGAGTGCTGAATCTGTTTGTGCTTCCAAGAGAGTGCTTCTCCTCAACTGAACTGACACTCCCTTCTCCAATCTAATTCATCTGAACTCTTCTCTCAGTGTTTTCAGCTCAACTCCTTGAGAGAGCCTCTGTTTCTTATATAGGATCTTTTCTGAGAGAGAGGGATTATGGGTATCTCCCAGAGTGCTCTCTGGCCCTGAGAGCTTCAAGGGAGGTGTGAATTCTGATATCTCATACTAAACTCTGAAATCTCCCAAACATATGAACTCCAGTGAGTTCAGGTGTGAACTACAAGCATTGTTTCTCAGTTCCATTTAATACCTTGTTTCAAGTTGAGTTAACACTAGGATTCCAACAGTTTATCTACTTTGTTGGTTTTATCATAAAAGCAACTCTGAATTTTATTAATTCAATGGTTTTATTTTTTCAGTTTTATCAATCTCTTTTCATTTTGTTTTCAATTTTTTTCAGAATTTCAAATTTGCTATTTAATTAAAAGTTTTTAATTTGTTCTTTTTCTAGCTTTTTTGAAAATAAACCCAATTCACTGATCTTCTCTATTTTATACAAGTGAGCTAGCTAGAAATATAAAATTGCCCATGATAGCCGCTTTGGCTGCATCCCACAAATTTTGGTATTTTCTCTCATTGTCATTCTCTTGGATGAAATTATTGCATCTGTAATTTGTTATTTTGTAATACCAGAGAAACTGAAGCAAGACAGAGATTGGTTTTTACCCTTTTAATAGAGAGATTTTAGACAAGATGACTGAGACAGGACACTTGTCCAAAACATTCAGCCAGAGGAACTGATGTAGGGAACTTATATAGAAGTTAACAAGGATTTGCAAACAGTATACATACCCTGAATATACAATCTTATAGGAGAAACAAAGGCAGATAAGGGAAATTCTGAGTGGGCAGGCAAGTCACAATTCCAGGAAAGGATCATAACTTAATCTTGACAGGATAAGAAGGTCGAGGGCAGGAGACAGTGAGGAAAGGGTAATCCTCAAAGGGAGGGGGAATTATCCTATCAGGGATAGATATAATGCACCAGGATTTTCTGACAATGGTATGTAAAATTGATTGGGGCACCAAGGTTTTTCCTGACTCAATTCTCCCAGTCCTAATGGCAAGGAAGGGGAGGGAGTAGCTATAACTATTTTTATTCAAGGTACAACATTTCCACACACTCTCTAGTAAGTATTCAAATCATTGAATCATCTTTGAGGATCTCAGCACCATGATTTTGACTGACTCTACCTGAGAGCAAGTAAGTCAAACAAGATTAGAAAAGTTGCAAGAACCTATGGTGAGGGCAAGACTCTCCCCCATAATGCTAGAGTTTCTAATAGCATTCCCTCCTTAGGATGGCACAGAGGCCTCCCCATTACAAGAATAACATGTTGGGTCCTTGACAGTTCTGGAGCACGATCTCAGCCAGGTGAGATGGACAATTCAATGGGAGTTAGGTCTGCAGCCATTTGTGCACTTATACTTGGCATCTTCTTGGAGAGAGGGCAGCAGTGCTCAAGGCAGTTGTGCTAGCCAATCCTAGCCCATCCTGGAGGGGAAGGAAAGCACTCCACGGCTGTTGGAGAGGCTCCAAGGGGGAAGGGTCAGACCTGAAGTGGCTCCCTGATCCCTGCCTAGAACAACATACAGATCACAACTAGGATACAGAAAGGATGTGAGAGCATACACATTTGAGGAACCTGAAAATAAACTGGAGTGCCCTTTGAGGATATTGAAATACAAAGGAACTGGGGATACAGGACTAGAGAATCTGATCAGAAAGGCTCATGGACGCAGTCACAAGACAGGTACTTGTACCTTGGAGATTTCCAAGGGCAATTTTTGGGTTATTCTCATAACAGGTAGATTGAGAAGTGGTCCCGGGAACTGAGTCTGCCAGGGCAATTCCAACAAAATAAGGGGATTCAAAATTAAAGCAGACAGAGCAAATACACCCCAGCTAGAATTTTAAAATGAATGTACAGAGGAAGCTAGGTGGCAAAGTGGATAGAGTACCAGCCATAAAGTCAGGAGGACCTGAGTTCAAATCTGGCCTTTAGGGTGACCCTAATTGCCTCAGCAAAAAAAAAAAAAAAAAAAGTGTACAAACAGGAACCTGCTGCCTGAGGTTTAACTTTTGTCAAATTCACTTCCCACCTCTCCCTTGGCTGTTGTCCCTTAAACCTAATCCCTAGTGAGTTGTCTGATATAGGTGTTTTCCCATTCTTTCAAATGCTTCTAGGAAAATCCACCAGCTTTCATGGTAACATCTCTTATCCCCTGTGAGGGATGAGGAAGACCCTTACCCAAAATGACTACTCAGAGATCACTCAGTAGAAGGCAGAAAAGTTGTTTATTGAAAACCTCTGGAGGATGAGCTGTCCCATCACAAGGTAAGAAAGAGAAAGCTTGGGGTAGGAGGGCTAAAGAAGTAGTAAAGATACACAGCTTTTATACAAGAAATTACATCACAACTAAGAGAGCATTGAGAAGGGGAGGGAGAGGCATCTAATTGGTTGTTGTTATTTGGAGAGATTGGAATGAAGGTTTCTGTTTCCCTGAAATCTCCTGATTTCTAGGAAACAAAGTCAGGCCTTCAGACTTAATCAAGCAGTGTTCCAGCTAATAGACTAAATATCGATAAACATCAAATACTAATAAATGTCATCAGCTGAGGTTAAGTAAATATGTTTCTAACTGGCCAAGGCTCAAGTAAATATGAGCCTGCACATATTATATAGGTCATAGGGGAAACACAGAAATAATGAAAATAAAATACAGAAAAGAATTCATACATTCCTGTAAGTTCTTCACCTTATCTCTATTCCATACAATTCCTCCCTTGTAATATGTAAATGATTTTTATCATTTCTATGAAGAACTTACACACTCTTCAAAATCAGTTAACATATCTATACATTATCTAGTTCACAATCAAGATCATCCCTCTCTAATATAGTCCAGTCTTTTCTCTGAAGAATCATCATTTTAATAGCATCTTCTGTATGAAATATTTTGATAGGGACCGTTGAACTGTTCTGGTTACTAATATAATATACAGGGTAGACATAGTGGCAACAGGATAATACCACTGATTGTAATAAGTTCGTACCATAAAAATTGCTTCCACCAACTATCTTAGAAACAGTTATCACAGAACAGATTGGCTTTTGGCAAACAAAAACACAAAGATGACAATCTAGGGAAACTGAGGCAAACATTACACACACTCCTTCTGAATATTTAAATTATTGAATTATCTCTCCTAGATACCTGGGAGGCCTCAGCACCATAATTTTGACCAGTCCAATGTGAGGCAAATAATCAAAATGAAACTAGAAAATGCAAGGACTTATGGTAAGGGCAAGTTTCTTCCTGACAACCCCAGAGTTATCAGCAGTACATAGGCCCTCATCTCAGCAAGAGAATCCACATTGAAATGGACAGTTCACTGTGGTAGGTGATCTTCAATCATTTTTGCACTTAGCTTCTGCTTATATAGAGAGTAGCAGGGCTTGAGACAGTCATATTCAGAGGGGCAACCCACTCCAGGGGAGAAGGGTGAGGCTTGAAGTAGCTCCACCTGTCCCCACCCAGAGGGACAGACAGGGCTGCTACTAGAATACAGATTTCTGAGCAGAGCTATCAGAGCATGCACAGTTAGACCATGAAGGTAGGCAAACCCCAAACTTTAGAGACTTGATCTCAAAACTGCAAATGCTGAGATACCAATTAAGAAATTGGGGTTACAGAGCTAGAGACTGCCAGTCCCAAGACAGGTGTCTATATCTTGAAGATTTTCTAACAACAAAATAGTCCCAAAAACTGAGTCTGTCAGGGCAATTCCACAGAATAAGAGGTTTCAAAAACAAAAAGGACTGCTTAAGGACTTCCAATTCAATCTGAACTGGTGGCATAGGGGGTGGGGCAGAAGTACCTAAGGCAAAGTGAACAGAAAACTAAGGGTTCCCACTCTTTTAGGTATTTTGAGAAAAATCCACCAGTTTCCCTAGTTCCCTATCTCTTCCTCTCCTTTTTTTTCCCTCATGGAATCATCCAAAAAAAAAAAGTAAATAGTCAAATAACCATCCCACATATAAATCCCAAGAGTAAATTAAAGTTCCTATACATAACAGACTAGTACAGGAGGAGTTTCCTAAAAAAAAATAAAATAAAATCCCTCAAACAATTACATATTCTGAAGTGAACATAGATATTATAAACATATTATAACTTCCTTAACAATAGTTACAATTTTAATAATTTCCATCACAAATCTTAAACACACAGTAATAGAGTTGTAATTTTAACAATAATTCATCAACCACTTTCCCACTTCCCCCACATCAGTCCAAATTACATCAGGAGCATGGGCGATGGTCTCGATCGTAGCTGCTTCAGGCTGAGAAATGGGTGAAGGCTTGCAATCCATGCAGGGGTGTAGGTGTGGTGTCAATCTAAGCTTCCATGTCTCAAAAGAGGTTCAATAATCTGTAATTTGACCAAATTCTAGGAAAACAAAGGTTTTCCTAGGTTAGAACAGTCTGGAACTGCAATAACATGTGGGGAGGTCACTATAGATTGGCCAGCAGTTCCTATGTGAAGGAACAAGTTTGCTTCACAGGACAGGCAGACAGCTATAGTCCCAATAAATAGCAATTAAGTTTCACAGGCCATTGTTAATTGTCCTCTTGTCATTTAGAAACATTTTAAAAACAAAACACAAATATCCAGTAACAGACAGATGACCAAGCTAAATACTTATTTGCCTAAATATTTAGGATATAATGATAACATATATAACCAAATTGGAAACAGCGAGGTATAACATATTTGAATTGCATTAACAGTTCTTATTAACTATTGTTCTAATCATAGAAATCAGTCACAGGAGGAAAAATGCAAAAACATAATTATAACATCATATAAGCAGTTAAAATTCAATCTTCAGTACATCAGAGTGGAGCTTCAAAACTCCCAAATAGCATTAATTATAAGCCGAAGAATTTTATCTCAAAGTTTCAGATAAATCCCAACAGTTATTTACCATGACCTTATATCAGTAACAGTAAGAAATTTATCACAGAAAACTCACATAATTCTTACATACCCAAGTGGATGTTGCATCTTGAATAAACTGAATTATTATACCAATCATTTTGCTTTTAAAATATCAATACACAGAAAAATCCCAAACTTCATATTGTTCACAACAATAATCTTTTCAAAGGAAGAAGGCAAAAACTATTGTCCCTAGAGTCCCTTTCAGATAACTGGCATCAATACAGTTAATTAAAACTTTCTATTTTCACATAAAAAGAATCTGAAAAGTTCTTGAAAACATCAATTAAACTTTTGAAATAACCCTTTCAAACTATATACCACATTTCTGATCATAATCTTTAATATTCATAATCATTATTTATCTAAAGAAACAAATATTCAATTAACATCTTGTAAGAGCAGCTTGTCCTTTAAATCACAGTTTATTTCCTTCAGGCAAATGAACAAGCGGCTAGCCGTTTTAAACTGCTGCACTGCTGCTCTGCTGCTCTCCCCAGCAAAACACATCCTGCCTCATAGCCATCTCTTTGTGACTACCCTTTCCAACTAGTTCCTTCTTTTCCCCAGATTTCTTCTTGAAATCATTTGCTTCTACTAATCAATCTTTGTTAAATCATCTTCTTTCTCCTGTCCCATCTTTCTGTCTCTCTCTCTTCCCAATGCCTACTTGCTCAAACTTTATCACATATTTTAAACATTCCCAAACCAATAATACTTCTGATTAGATACCCCATTTAAACTATTAATTGATTTTGTAAATCAATCTCTTTTCCCTTGTCTTTAAATCGCCTTTTTAAACTTTAAACTTCAAGATTCACAATTAATTTTGAACCAAATTTCATAAAACGCTTAATATATTTGACAAATTACCCAATATTTTAAAAAGCAACATACCATTGAAGTAAGGGACATACAAACATGAGCCCTCCATTTTGTTTAATAAACATATATTTCTAATTTAAAGTCCAACCAAATAAAAGAAAAGTTTTCTCTTCAAATGTAAAGGCCACAATAGTCAAAAATTTCTTAAGATTTTACACTCAGAATAAATATAACATGTGCAAGGCAACAGTAAAATTATTTCTCCCAATTTCAATTTTATTTCAATTTCAAAATTATAGTACCTCTTTAAAATATAGTAAGTTCCCAAAAATCAAATGTTGCAGACAAACAATTACCCAGTTTAGCCTTCTTAAACTTTCTGTTCTCTAATGGCAAACTTACTAATAATGATTTTTCTTTCTTCTCCTGGGACATTTTTTTTCCTTTTTAGAAGTATGCCTAGTTTTCCCACAGATCTAACAGGTCAGAGAGCCCCCATATTCAGCTATTTACCTCTCTTACTCTATTTTTTTATTCTTTTCTTCCAATATCTGCAGTTTCTTATTTCCAATTTTAAGTTTCCAATAACACACATACCAATTTAAAGTTATTTTAAAATTAACCAGTAATTTAGTTTGTGAAATTTCCTAAAATCTACCTAGATATTTCATTCAAAGAAAAGAATTTCTTTAGTAGCCAGTAAAGAGTTAAGCACCAATTCCTGCTTTACCTTGGGAATTTTTTTTCTGGCTGAGTCCTGATAACAGGCTCCTTTTTACAGAAGTGATAGCCACTGTTCGTCTATTTTCTCAAAACTTTCCAAACTTTCAATCTATGTTTTTATTTTTCCCCTCTTTCCCCCTTCCTGCAAAGCCACTGCCAGAGACAGAGGGAGAGAAAGAGAAGAAAAGATTTTCTTTTCTTGAGAAGCCCAAAACTAGTTCCCAAATTACATTCTGAAGCACTTTGAATTACGAACTTCCAAAATTCAGCCTGATATTTTTTCTAAGCCTGCAACAGAGGCTGAATTCTTATCACTTATGAGCTTTCTAACTTTTAACATAGAACAAAGGCAATGCAAAGCAGACATACACAAAACTCTATTTTCACCTTTTACATACAGATTTAAGTCTGATATACCCAAATAGTCCTGGGATATACATCCTCCCAGTTTTCTTCCTTTTATATCTGGGAAATTCATTCCAGTCATGAATTCCTAGCTAACGTCCTGATACAAATTTTTGGACTGCTTCTATCCCACCCTGGATCCAGTCCAGGTGTCGGCAGAGGCCCTACTACATTACCCTCATGCCCCAGGTGGAAGTCCTTTGTTATCCTCAAGCCCCCACAGCCACCTGAGAGCCTCCTCAGGAAAAGACCTTTATCATTGGGGTCAACAGCAGTCCACACCAAAAATAAATTTAGGAGAGCTAATCCCTCAGGGTCTCCTTTGACCCAGCCAATAACCCCCAAACTTCCCAAGAGCATTACCTTAAGAACACGTGTTTCTTTTCAGGGTGCAAATGCCAGCCATCAGGACTCTACTTCCTTCAATCTTCAATTCTGCGTTTCACTGAGTATCCCTGCCTCAGGTCATTGTCTAAGAGGGAGAGGTGCTCATCCAGAGCCAGAGACCATGGAGAAAACTACTCCTTGGGCGCCTGTCCCTGTCTGGGATGCACACAGCCATCTCCCCAAAAACCCCATCCCAGATGAGCCCCCAACTGTGAGGGATGAGGAAGACCCTTACCCAAAATGACTACTCAGAGATCACTCAGTAGAAGGCAGAAAAGTTGTTTATTGAAAACCTCTGGAGAATGAGCCATCCCATCCCAAGATAAGATAAGATAAGCTGCAGTAGGAGGGCTAAAGAAGTAGTAAAGATACACAGCTTTATAACAAGAAATTACATCACAAGTAAGAGAGCATTGAGAAGGGAGGAGAGGGAGGCATCTAATTGGTTGTTGCTATTTGGAGAGATTGAGTGGAAGGTTTCTGTTTCCTAAAATCTCCTGATTTCTAGGAAACAAAGTCAGGCCTTCAGACTTAATCAAGCAGACAATGTTCCAGCTAATAGACTAAATATCAATAAATGTCAATACTATTAATGTCATCAGCCCAGGTTAAGTAAATATGTTTTAACTGGCCAAGGCTCAAGTAAATATGAGCCTTCACATATTATACAGGTCATAGGGGAAACATAGAAATAATGAAAATAAAATACAGAAAAAGAATTCATACATTCCTGAAGGTTCTTCACCTTCTCTCTATTCCATACACATCCTTTTGTTTTATTGAAGCCATCACCCAAGGGGAAGTAGATAGGGCTCCAATTGTCAAGTAGCCACCTCACATATATAAATCCTGAAAGTGAATTCAAGTTTCTATACATAATACACTAGTACAGTAAGGGTTTGCTGCTCCAGTACTTATGTAAAAATCCCTCAAATAATTACATGTTCTGAAGGGAACATTGTGTTCAATTAGATAATTAATGCAAATACAAACCTATAAGAATCCTTTTCAGCAACAGTTACTCAAATTTTAACCCAATATTTTCATCCTAAATCCTAAATACATTGCAACAGGAGACCCAGTCAGAATTTGGCAGTCATTCATCAACCAGTCCTAGTTCCCCCCAAATCAATGGGGCTCAAAGTCCATTAGGAACAAGGGTGATGGTCTCATCTTCTAAAACTGCTTCCTGCAGAGAATGGGCGCAGACTTGAATCATCCTACAGATTCCTATTTCTTGGGGTGGTGTGCTAGAACGGATTGAAGCATCTGATGGGTTGATCCAGGTCTTGAAGCAGGTCAATACAGCTGTAACTTGACCAAAATCTAGAATAAAAAACAAATCTAACAAATAAGGGTTAGAGTAGTCTGAGAAAGAAAGACTGGCCCACAAGGACTGCTGCAAGATGTGGAGAGGCCAATATAGATTGACCAGCAGCTTCCCATGTAGGGAAACATGCTTGTCTCACAGGACAGACAAATGTTAAAGATGTGTCAACTGTAAATAAACAAAATACCAGTGAGGTCTCACAGAAAATTGTGTCAATTAGTCTTACATTATTTTAGAAATCTTTAAGGTCCTTATTAGCTACAGAACACATATCTACTAACTGGTGTATGACTAGGTGAAATACTCATTCACCTAATTATTAAGCATATAATGACTACATATACTTAGATTGGAAACAACAAGGTATTACATAATTGAAGTGTATTAAGGGTTTTCATTGACTATTTGTTCTGATTATAGAAATCAGCTCTAGGATGAAAAAGCAGGAACATGGCTACAATATAATATAATCAGTCAAAACTGATACTTCAGCACATACATTGACACAGGATAAAGGAGCCTTAATTCAGTTATACTTCAGGTAATTGTCCCAGTTCCTTTCAGAGGTGGGGCACTGGCTTGATGATCTATCAGACATTCAAACCTGCATTTAAAACTCCCAAATAATATTAGCTACAGTGCCAAGAGGTTTTACCTCCAATAGCAAATCTCATTAATCAAAGCTTCAGATAAATCCAGCTCTCAAGGATGATATAGCCTAAATAGGTATTAACCATGACTTGATATTGATAATAAAAATAACAGTCATCCAAGAAAGTTCACAGCTTCTCATTCATATCTAAGAAGATGGCTTATATATAAGGTCAACATTATATAAATCATTTTGCTTTTAAAATGCCCAATACATAGAACAAGTCTAAATTGCATATTATCTATAGCAGAAACATGTCCAAAGGGACAAAGGCAAAATCTATTATTCTCAAGAGTCCCTTTAAATAATAGGTATACTTTAAGGTGACTCCAGACATTCAATTAAAACTCATACAGAATATCTTAATCACACATAAAGGGACATTATCAGAAATAACATCAAGTTTTTCATTCTAAAATATATTAATTCATCCTTCTCCAATTGAGGATTCCCTATACACCTTTGGAAATATAAATAAGAGGTAGGACAAGGTGTATATAAAACAAAAAATCCCATAAACAATTGGGCATATCCCATCAATTCAGATAAAAATCCTGCTCCAGGTACTTCAAGACAGCTTTGGATCACATTTGTTATCATAGTCATTAAAAAAGGAGATTATGCACTTAAATAAACATTAAATAATTTGCTAAAGACAGATGGAGACCTTGGTAGAAATAATCACTTTTAGAAAACATGTGAAATCTATGCTACAGCATCAAAAATGACTTTGCCTGAAAGCAGCAATAGACTTGAAAAAATAAAACGTTCAGTAATTAACACAATGTAATGGAGGCTGTATCTTTAAACAATAAAACGCTCTCTACAGCAAAGAGCCAGCTATAGTTTGTCTTCCCTTCTTGTTGTGAAGCCACACCCAGGGAGGAGGGAAGTGAGTTAAATCCTCACCTTCACCACTCCACTTTTCATAATAAACTTTTAGAGTGCCAAGTCCTTCTCAGTATTTAGCCAGCCAGTGTGTTTTCTTTCTCCAAACAAATGACAAATTTCTTCCATTAAGGGACTTGCCTCTTTCTGTCACTTCACTCCTCTCCCCTTTTCCAGCATGCTTTCTCCTTTCAATCATCAACAGTATCCCCCTGTAACACATCCCATCTCTCTCCTTCCCGATTCCCACATGCTTCCAAAACCAATAACCCTTAACAATTTCAACAATAACTCCTACACAATTATCAGTTTCATAATTTTCACACACGATAGCCACAAACATAACATAACCTATCAAAAAAATAGATAGGAATATCATGTAATGTACAGTCATTTCAAATTTAAATATACACTGCACTTAAAATTACTTAAAATCAACACTTTTCCAGGTGATGTTCTAATTAGAAATTTCATTCAAACTGTCAATTGTTTCAGTAAATCGATTCTTCTTGTCCCATGTATATAAAATCACCTCTTTTCCTTTCCTTTGTTTTCTTTTTTTTCAATCCTTTTAAGATTCACAATGTAGTTAACAGCTAAATAACTTTACAAAGCTTATACACATATTCAAAAGACCTGACAAAATTTTAAAGTATAACTTAAAATATTTATAAATTTCCCAATATATGTTTTAGAAGGTAACATACTTCAACTAATTAGAAGGATATGTGACCTGTTCAGCTAAGTTACCAGAACTTTGCTTTAACAAGCTATTTTTAAACCAAATCAAATAAAATAGCACTTTAATTTTTTTGTTTATTAATGGTTCAATATTCAAACAAATTCCCAAGATCTCATACCCAGAATAAACAGATTAAGCATACACAAGGCAAAAGTAATGATCTCCCACAATTTCAGAATCACAACACCACTTGGAAGAAAAACTAAACCCCATAATTCAGTTTGTAGAGGAAACTTGGAAAACCTCCCCTGCCTTAAAAGCAGACCTTAGCTTTTTTTTTAAAGAATCTTACTCCCATTCATTCTTTAGGATTAGATTATTTCATTTCCAATTAATTTTTATTTATTTTCCCTGGCCTTCCATTGCATATGATTTTTTATTGCATCATGATCTGAAAAAAATGCTTTTACTATTTCTGCCTTTCTGCATTTGATTTTGAGGATTTTATGTCCTAATATGTGGTCAATTTTTGTATAGATTCTATGAACCTCTGAGAAAAAAGTAAACTCCTGTCTCCATTTAATTTTCTCCAAAGGTTTATCATCTTAACTTTTCTAACATTGTTTACATCCTTAATTCTTTGTTATTTATTTTTATTCGATTTATTTAGTTCTGAGAGAGCAAGGTTGAGATTTCCCCACTAGTGTAGTTTTCCTGTCTATTTCTTCTTGCATCTCTTACCTTTTTCTCTAGGAATTTGGATGCCATACCACTTGGTGCATACATATTTAGTATTGATCTTGCTTCATTATCTATGGTACCCTTAGCAAGTTGTAGTTTCCTTCCTTATCTCTTTTAATTAGATTTTTTACTTGATCTGAGATCAGGATTGCTGTCCCTGCTTTTTTCATTTTACCTGAAGCACAATAAATTCTGCTCCAGCCCTTTCCCTTCACTCTGTTTTAAATGTGTTTCTTGTAAACAACATATTGTAGGATTCTGGCTTTTAATCCAATCTGCTATCCACTTCCATTTTATGGGAGAGTTCATCCCATTCACATTCACAGTTAAAATAACTAATTCTCTATTTCCTGTCAACTTATTTACCTTAAATTTGCTTTTATCTTTCCTTTCCCTCTTCTTCCTTCCTCCATATTTTGTTTCTTATCACTACCCTCCCTCAAAACAGCCTCCCCCCCTTTAGGGCTCCTTCCCTCTTTTTTCACCTTTCCCTGACTACTGTTTTTCCTTTGATTAGTCTTGCCTTTTCTTTTCTGCTTTCCCTCCACTTTCCTATAAGATGAGACAAGTTTCTCTATGAAAACAAATATGTCTGATAGTCTCTCTTTGAACCAAATCTGATGAGAGTGAGATTCATACCATGTTCAACACCCTCCTTTATTTCCTTCAGTTATAATAGATTTTCTTTTCCTCATTGTGAGATGCAATTGCCCATAAAAATTTTAAACCTCCTTTTCCCTCTTTTTCCAGTGCAATCCTCTTTCCACCTCTAGTTCCTTTTTCATATTATAATAAAATCAAATTATACCCACTCTCTTAAGCATACCCATACCAGAAATATAGTTCTCAAGTTCTTTCCTTTTTGCCTTTTTAGGCTTCTCTTGAGTTCTGTGTTTAGAGATCAAATTTTTACTTCAGCTCTGGTCTTTTCATCAGAAATAGATGAAATTCACCTGTATCCTTGAATGCCCATCTTCTTCTCTGTGAGATAATGATCATTTCAGCTGGATAGCTTATTCTTGGCTGTAATCCAAGTTCTGTTGCCTTTTGGACTATCAAATTCCAGGTTTTTAAGGTAGAAGTTCCTAGGTAATCCTGATTTTGGCTCCTCTGTATTTGAATTGCTTCTTTCTGGCTGCTTGCAAAATTTTTCCTTTGTCTGATAGTTCTGAAATTAAGCCACAATATTCCTTGGAGTTTTCATTTTGGGGTCTCTTTCAACAGGTGTTCATGGAATTCTTTCAATGGCTATTTTTTACCTCCAATTTGAGGACATCAGGGTAGTTTTCATTTATGATTTCTGTAAGGTAATGTCTAGGTTCTTTATTTTCATCATGGCTTTCAGGAAGATTGTCTTTCATAGATCTATTTTCCAGGTCAGTTGTTTTTCCTGGGAGGTAAGTCATATTTTCTTCTATTTTCCTTATTTTTGTTTAGTTTGACTGATTCTTAAGTCTTAAGTTATTCGTTTTCAATTATTCAATTCTAATTTTAGTATATTATGTTCTTCAGTTACCTTTTTAGGTCCTTTTGTACTTGGCCAATTGAATTGTTTTAATCATTGTCTTTTTTCCATTTTACAAATTCCATTTTCTAAGAAATTAGTATCTTTTTTCATAGCTATTTTGTAAGGAGATAGATATTTTTGCATTTCATCAAATATATTTTGTAGAGACTTACATAATTTTCCCATTTATACAAATCTGTTTTGTAGGGAGTTACATAATTTTCCCATTTCATCCAATTTTTAAAGAAGTTTTCTTCAGATAAATTCTGTTTCTCCTTTTCTATATCCTCTTGCAAAGATCTCATTTTCTTTCCCCTTTTTTCTTCTCTCTTTTCAGATCTTTTTTGAAGATCTCCCAGAAAGCCTCTTGTGAAATGAGGACCAGCTCATATATCTCATTTGAGGACTTCATGTGGGTTGATTGACCTTAGGAACCTCAGGGTTTCAGGTCTGTTCTCTCTCTCTCATAAAAGTTGGCTATGGTCAGCTTTCTTTCTCATTTCATTTTGTTTAAAGGTTGAGATCTGCTCTTAAGGCAAGGAAGTGACAGTGCTTTAGTTTAGCCTGGAGCAGTTGTTTTCTGACTGACTTCCAAATGCTTGGTTGGTAATCTCATCCAGGTGCCAAGTTCTTTCTGAGGCTCATCAGCTCACAGTTTGCCTTTTGTATTCACTTTTGGGAGTTTTTATGATATCTGCAACACCTACTTGTAATCAGGACAAGGTAATCCTAAGAGTTTCACAGAAGAATCCCTAGTGGATGCTTTTGCAACATTCTGGCTCCTCAACCAGATCCTTGCTCCAGGCTCCCTTGCTGCAGTCTAGGCTGGGCAGACTGTCCTCTGTTGTTTGGAAATCACCTGTTCTGAAGCTGTTCCAAGGTATGTGTCTTCTGGGAATGTTTGTACTCCAGACTATTTATGGTTTCTGTCATTCCGAACCAGTTTAGATTAATCAGTTGTTGGCTTTGAGAGAAAGTTAGGGAGGTCTCAGAAATCCTTGTCTTCATCATTATTTTTCTTTTTAAAATCTTTTTAATTAAACCTTTTTTCTTCAAAACATGTTATGGGCAATTATTCAACATTGACTTTTGCAAAATGTTGTGTTCCAAATTCTCTCCTTTCCCCACATCCCCCCAGATGTCAAGTAATCCAATATATGTTAAACATGTAAAAAATGTGATTAAATCTAGTATATATACATACATATTTTATACAATTATCTTGATGCACAAAAAGCAATCAGATTCAAAAGGGAAGAAAAATATGAAAGAAAATAAAATGCAAACAAACACAATAATAAAGATTGAAAATGCTATGTTGTGATCCCTCTCAGTTCCCACAGTTCTCTCTGAGGTGTAAATGGATCCCTTCATCAGAAGATCATTGAACTGCCCAAAACACCTCACTTATTAAAAAGGGCCACATCCGTCAGAATTGATTCCTGAGTAATCTGAGTTGTTGCTGATACAATGTTTCCTGAGTTGTACTCACTTCACTTAGCATCATTTCACATAAATCTTCTCCAACTTTTCTGAAGTCATCCTGTTCGATCTCCTTTCTATAGAACAATGATATTCCTATAACATGTATATACCATAACTTATTCAGCCATTTCTCCAACTGATGGGCATCCACACAGTTTCCAGTTTCTGCCACCACAAGAAGGGGCTGCCACAAATAGATTTGCACAGGTGAGTCCCTTCCTCTCCTTTATTAGAAGTGGTTTTGATTGCTTTCATTTGAAAATTGTCTGTTCATATCCTTTGACCATCTGTTAATTGGAGAATAGCTTTATTCATATAAATTTGATTCAATTCGCTATACATTTTGAAATGAAATTTATGGAACTAGAAAATGGTACATAATACATTTGCAGTTTCATGTGCAATCATCTTCTTTAAGAATTTTACTGTATTATGTAAAGAGTTGTATCACCTAAGCTAAAATTAATAAAAGAAATTTAAAATTAAAAAAGAAATGAAACCTTTTTCAGAATCCTTGAATGGAAAAATTTTTTCCAATTTCCTGATTCCATCTGATGTTGTCTGTATTGATTTTGTTTGGACATCAAACTTTTTAACGTAATGTAATCAAAATGCTCTATTTTGCATTTCATAATGGATTGTAGGCTATTTTTGACCATTCGTTCCTTCACTTCTCCACAGATCGAGAAGTCCACTATCCTTTGTTGTTCTAAGTTGTTAATATCACACCTCTTTATGTAAATCATGAACACATTTTGACATTTTGGCATAAGGTGTTAGATGTTGGTCAGTGCTTAATTTCTGTCATTTTATTTTCCAGTTATCTTAACAATTATTCTGAAAGAGTGAGTTCTTATCCCGAAGTTTGGATGTCTCGAACACTAGATTATTATAGTCACTGATTGTTGTGTCTTGTGAACCTATCCTATTCCACTGATCAACTACTCATTCCTTTTCCACCAACTGTGGATCCAGGGAAAGGGAACTCCTCCTACTTTACAGCAGTACCTCCAAAGGTACTGCAAAGTATCCCTCCAAAGGGATAGATCTAGGAAGTGGCAGAAATAAGACTAGGGTCTATCAGATCACATTGCCACTACTACCCCCAAACCTCCCCAACAAGCCCCTCCTCATCCTATCCTCTCTTTTCAGGCTCCTTCCACCTTCTATCCCATCTCAACATCCTCTAAGATTCAGTGACAGTAGCCTCCTTGCTGCATTTTAGATAAAACCGTCCCTTTCCTCTGTCTTGTACATTTGCCCTGGCTGTCTCTCATACCTAAGAAAGAAGAAAGGAGGAAGAGGAAAGGAGGAGAACGAGGAAAGAGGGGAGAGAAAGAGAGAGAAGAAAGAAGAGGAGGAGGAGGAGAACAAAGAGGAAGAGGTGGAAGAGGAGGAGGAGGAGGAGAAAAGGAGAAAAAGGACAAGAGGAGGAGTAGGAGGAGAAAGAAAAGGAGGAAAAAGAGAAGGAGAAGAAGAAGGACAAAGAGGAAGAGGAGGAGGGAGAACAAGAAGGAAAAGGAAGAGGGAGAAGAAGAAAGAGGAGGAGGAGACAAAGAGGAAAACAGAGGAGAGAAAGGGAGGAAAAGGGAGAGAAGAGGAGGAGAGAGGACAGAGTGATAGTGATAGGACAGGAAGGAAACACATCTATCAACACACCAGAATGAGCTGTGTAGAGGGTCACAGACAGTGGGAGAACTCTGGGTAAGGTATAAGACTCTTCAGCCCAGAGGGAATCTACTAATAATGTCTGCTTCAGCTCCCTATCTCCCTAAGGGCTCTGGCTTTCCTGAGAAATCAGGAGGTGGTACAACCTGTGTTGTGATTGAAGCAGATTGGCAAAGATAGATACCAGGTGGCAATATACATGCACAGCAAGTTATTCATGTGGTCTTATGTGTGCAGTGTATACTTAGGCATGGCCAATGTTATTTTGATGACATAAGGGTATGAGGGTATATAAGGGTGAAAGAACTGGGAATAAATAGACTCCATTTTCCCACCATCCTCAAAAGTCCCACCTTATCACTTCTCCACTAAGATGGTATATTTTAACCACCCCAACTTGGGGGCTCTAGAAAGCAGAACACATTTGGCACCTAAACATGAGGCTCTAGATGAAGTCCTGCACACATCTGCTTAACTGACCCTTGACTGAGTTTAATGAGAAGTACCCGTGAACTGAAAATTGGGTAAGTATAAAAATAGGCAAGAGGGAAGAATCAGTAAGGGCTAATCCAGTCACTTTTGTTTTCAACCCAAATAGGGCAAATACTAAGAAAAGAGCCCCCCACCTCGCAAAGGAAGTATGAAGCATGTGTAGTTAGGTTAACAGAGAAGTAAGATTTATTAGTAAATCAGGAGCAGATCACTGGGTTCTCAGATGCTCTGGAGTGCTCCTCTCTGTGCCTTTGTTAAGGAGGAGAGTTTGGAGCCATAGATGTGGAAGTTAGTGGGAGAACAACTAACTGAGTACAATAGAGTAAAATCGATTTTAAGGAAAACAAGGGAAGATTTTAACTTGGGGGTTAAACCAGGAAGTATGAGGAGAAAAACAAGCAGAGGGTTGGTGTCTGTAGCCTTGAGAGTACAGAACTTGGGATGGAGCTAAGGAAGTCTTTTTAGTATTTTACTGATTTATTTATTTTGCTTATTACTATTCTAGATTTGCAGGAATGGCCAACTCTCTTATCACCATAAGAGAGTTACCTTCTATCTTAAGTACCATGGCCTATTGGGCAGAAAAAGAATTAAGTACTTAAGTACCTTCTGATGAGCTTGCTTTTCACCTTCAAAGCTCATTTTCAATTCTGCCTACACTAGAGCATGTGCCCTTAGGGTATTCCCCATCTCCTGAACCTCCTCCTTCAACCCTACCTTCATGGGAAGGGGAAGAGGGAGGAGGAGGAGGAGTGAAGGGTAATGACACTATAAGCACCACCCATGCAGCAGTTTTGTCCACCCCTATGCCTTTATCACAAGAGGAGGGCTAGGCTCAGGGCCACAGGCAAAAACACTTGGGCATGATGGGAACTGCTATAACACCCAGAGAGTCTTTAAGCAAGATGATAGGGAAAGGGATTGCCAATTAGGAAGAACAAAGCTGTATACCTCTAGGACCACTGAGATATCCCCTAGAGAGCTGAAACCTGTCCCTGTCTGGCCTATAGATCCCTTGTCTCCACTCACAGTAGGCTTGACCATTTCACCACTTGAGTGTGATTAAAAAGTGTCTATACATGCACTGATTTGGGAAACTGGGGATGTGTAGCTAATATCCCAGCCACTGGCCAAAGATTACTACAAACACCTATATGTATGGCATAGGAGGATCAATAGCAGCTGAACTTGATGCTACACCTTTGAGATGGAAAATCTCTTATCAATCTCTGGGAAGAGATATCTTACAATAGTTAGGATTACAATTAAGTACTTCAGCTTTTTAGGCAAGGTTGCTGTGAAGGCCTGCCAGCACTCTCACCTGTTCCCATTCAATGGAAAACTGATATACTAGTGTGGGTGGAACAGAGGCCCTAACCAATGAAAATATTCAGGTCTTATGTTGTAGTACACGCCTTCTCAGGATTTACTTTTGCAATACCAGCAGCAAAAGAGACAGCCGAGTGGTCACTGAATTCCTTGTAAAAGCTTTTGCAATATGGGTGGGCCAAAAGCAATAAAAGATCATGGACCTGCCTATACTTCTAAACATTCTGCACACTTTTTGTGTGCAGTATCAGATTTCACACACCACTCAAGGACAGGCAATAGTAGAGAGGAGAAACAGACATCAAGATGCTCCAAAAATAAAAGAAAGGGGAGCCACAGGTAACCCTAGAGATCTTCTAAACTTAATTCTATAGATTAATTTTTTTTTAATGGAGATGAACTGGCTCTGGCAGACAGGTTTCATAACCCACTGGAAGGGCAGTGTAAGTGTGAGCAGCTCCAGTATCTTTAGATAATCTCCAGGTGATATGAAGAGTTGAAAAGTGGTGAACGGAAAGGACCCAATAGGTTAACTGCTTGTGGGAAAGGGTTTGCTTGTATCTCTACAGATGGAAAAGGAACCTGATGGGTGCCAACAAGCCATATCCACCTCTGTGCATTCGAGAGAGACAGAAAAGAGAAGACCCTCAAAATGAAGGAGAAGACCCTGAAACATCGGGTGGTTCCATCTCTGACTGTGCCCACCACTGAAAAGAGTCTGGCAGTTAACTCTATGTCATGTCAATTAACTCATGAATATCAAAAATAATTGTCAATGAGACTGATGCAGGACTTCACAACCTGCAGGATCATTGGATTCCCTAAAATATGAAAAGAATGATGGAGGATTTCAAGACCTAGAGAAAGCATTGGATTCCCTAACACATAAAGTGACTGACAATAGATTGGCTTTGGATATCTCTTGGCTGCTAAAGGAGGTGTATGTGTGATTTTTGAATTGATAGTTATTTTCTGCACCATCCTTCTGGGACTCATGGAAATCTTTATAGTTTTTTGTTTATTCATTTTTTTTGTTGTATTACTAATTGCTTATATATGATATTACAACTTGCCTGTGTGATTCCTTCCATGCTGATAGATTTAATCACTGATATATATGCCTACTTCAATTAAAACAAAAACAAACAAACAAAAAAGATAGACATGTAGATGGTCACAGACACTGGGAGAATTCTGGGTGAGGTATAAGAACCTTAAGCCCAGATAGAAGCTGCTAAATGTTAGGTTCGGTTCCCCATCTCCTCTAAGGGCACTCAGCTTTCCTTAGAAGTCAGGGGTAATGATAACCTGTGTTGTGATTGAAGCAGATTGATATCAGGTGACAAACTACTTACAATAGCCAAGTTGTTTATGTGGTCCCACATGTGCAGTATACACTTAGTGCATGTGCAGCGTTGTTTTGGTTACATAAGGGTATGAGGTTATATAAGGGTGAAAGAACTGAAAGTAAACGGATTCCATCCTCAAGAGTCCCACTTCATCATGTCTCCACTAAGATAGCATATTTTAACTACCAGAGAGTGGGGCTCTAGAAAGCATGATAAGTTTTGTCACCCCAACTTAGGGGGCTCTAAGAAACAGGACACAATATTTTAATCAGACTGGCTTGGGGGCTCCAGAAAGCACGGTAAATTTTGTTACCCCAACTTGGGGACTCTAGAAAGCAAGATGCAACAAAGCTAAAATTGACAGCTAAGGCATTGCCTTGTTTCCTTCAGAAATTTTTGTAGGCAAGAGTCTCCATGGTAATTCCTTTTGTGAGGGAGAGGGATGCAGAAGTATGTGTAGAAGAAGGAATGAGGAAGTTTATATCTGCGAGGAGGCATCTATTTTTCTGGGAGGAAATGATCTCTAGAGATCAATGAGGAGAGATATTTTATGTGCCAGTGATAGGACACAGAAACACTCCTTCTGTCTTCTAAGGGGAAGCAGCTAAGATACCATCCATATTTTAAGAGATAAATCCTGTCTTCCAGACTCTAGGAGATAACACAAACTCCCTAAGACTTGGCTACATACAAAATGGATATATTTTTTATCCCAAAATCTTGTACTTTGTTACAGTGAAGTAAAAGCTTGTACAGTCTTTGGAGAACTGAGTCTGAAAGTCAGTATGATCTGAAGTCCAAATTCAGTCTCAGATATGTCTCTGAGAGAAAATCACTTCATCTGTTTGCTCCAGGGTTGTTGTGAGGATTAAATGACATGGTATACTTAAAGGCCACTGAGTACAGTGCAGAGGACAAAGTAGGTGTTTCACCTTATTTTATCCTTCCCTAATGTGAACCTGAGACTGCCTCTAGGTCCGGTAATTGCATAGAATTTCCAAGAAATATGCTCCCCCACTATCACCACCCAGTTTATGGATCAACCTGAACCATGGGAGACTTGTGGAACCTTGCACAAGAAAAGAGGGGGAAAGATTGGCTCAAAGTTCTTATCCTTTTTCTGACAAATGACCTTCTGACTACTGGTGGAGCCTATCTGACCTGTCTTCAAACAAGATTTTAAATGCCTAACAAATAATTCTCAACAATCTCAAAATTTTTATATATTTCATTAATTTCTTAAAATTGGCGGTGTACACTGCCAGTCTGTAGATATGAAATGTAGATATGGAATATCCCTTTCTCACAGCAATCGGGTAGCCCAGCAGTCATTTCTTCTTCAGAGAGCCGGTTTGCTTCAAGGCACTGAAAGAGTTAAGAAAGGCTTGTCCAAGGTAGAACCATAGGTTAGGACTTTCAAATTCCTCCTTCTGGCCCTCTGGTTACACCTGGACCTTATCTCTTGTGGATTTGAGAATAAAAATAAGAGAGAATTCTTGAAGCTGGGACAGAATCAAGGCTATAATGAGCCTCACAGGTCCATAGGATGTGGTGAAATCAAAGAATATTGGAACAACACTCAAATTTTGTGATTTGGACAGTCTGGGAGAAGCTACTCGCTTTCCATTAAGAAAATGCCACCTGAAATCACAGTCAATAAATGAATTTTATCTTTAGAGATAAATCCTTTGGACATACAGACACTTTGCCATAATCTTTCATCCTCTTAGTTTTCCTATGGTCATACAAGGGAGTCTTTCAGTTGCCTCCCTTTCATTTCTTTCAGTGATGAAGAGAGAGGCAAAATGGAATGGAGAAAGGACTTAATAGGAAGGGACCTGAAAGAATTGATCACTTTCATCCATTGTGTTGGGGCAGGCTCTACTTACTGCACAGCCATATTAAACACTGAAAAGCAATGCCTGGGATGTGCTACATTAGCTATTAAGGCCTTGTGGGTCTGCTACTCCTTTAGTTGAGGGGTGTGGATAATTGTTGTAATCTAAGTTTTTAGCACTTATTTCTAAACATCTATTCCTGCAGGAAATCTGCAGCTCAATGGGGAGAAGAAACAGGATAGTTCCCAAGGGTGAGAATCAATCAACCAACATTTAGTAATATTTGTTCAAAGAAAAAGTCATAAAATGGGAGGACAAAAATACATAAACTGAACCTACCAGAAAAATAAGAATTGATGACAGGACATGAGAAGGATAATCCTAATAGAGGTTGGAGTCCTTTAGGAAAGAGGTGTACATGGTCATGAGGTTGATGAGGGAGTGAAGGAGGCAAGCATGGGGAGGAGTGTTGTAGAGCAAGGACTTAGAACCCTCATAATAAATGGAGAAGGGAGGCCAAGAAGAGAAAAGGTAGGGGTGCCTTTGATCCTGCAAAGTGGGTGCCTGGAGTTGAGAATTTCGACAAGGGAGAGTTTGAGGGACCAAGATTTGCAATGTGTTGTGGAATTTGGACATTCAGTTGCAAAATCATCCGATTCAGAATGTGCAACAAATGTTATATGGGTTGGGGAGCACAGCTGAGGAGGCAGACTAGACCCCATCAATACCTGGGAGTGTTTGGCCTAGGATGGGGACCCCTGAATTTCCCATTCATGAGAATCTATTCACCAAGAGATAAAAAAGGCAAAAAGATGACAAGGACGAGGCAAAGGGGTTCCCGGGATCCAAAATGAATAAAGTCCAGTAAAAGAGACTAAATGAAAGAGGACACCCAGTCAGTAAAAAGCCAGAGAGAGCAGAATGTGAAAACTCTGGAAAGGGTATCCTGAAGGAGAAGAAAGACGTCCTCCCAAAATGCCCAGAGAGATGCTGAAGGATCAGAATTAGACGTGGTCTTGTTTTTGTATTATAGAGGTTATCACCTTTTTCATTTCAATGGTAAAACCAGTGAAAGGGGAGGCCAGAAAGAGCTTAGGAGAAAGAATTCCAAAAGCATTCTTTTCATATGGGTCAACGCGACCAAGGATGGGGCAAAGAGGGAAAGAAAAGCAGGGAGGAAAAAGAAAAATCCCAGCCAGGCCCTGGCCCGGAGGACCCCCGGCTAAGGGGATGACCCCTTGCACAAGTTCTGCACAAATACCCCTTTAATGAAATAAAGGCCTGTCCTTTTCCCCGTGAAAGGAGGAAGAAAAGGAAGCAAGTTGGGAGGATCCAGCTCAAGCCAAAGGCCAGGACTTGAGTCTATCTTCCCCTGTGTTCCTTTACCTCTTCTATTTCCTGATTTTCCCTTTGGCTCATGGCCTTTCATCCAAGCTTTCCCCCACCGTCAGGCGGCCAAAGCCTCCCTCCGGGGCCAATTACGCCCTGAGGGTACCCCTCCTTTCTTGAAAGGGTCCCCCAACACCAGGGCCAACCCCAAATGAGGGCTGCAAAAGGTTGCGGCCGGTTAAAAACAGCCTGTACAAACAGGTCAAGTCAGCAAAGAAAAATAGGATTGCCCAGATGGGAGACAAAATCAAATAGGCTGGCCTTCTTTAAAAAATTGGCCTCTGCCAAAGGGAAAGGCCCTATGTTCTCCAGGCAACGAGCTGAGTCCTTATGTAAAAGGACCCCAAATGTCAAAATAACAGTCCAACTGAATGAGGGCTGCACGGTTGGCTCCACTGAGCACTAGAGCCTGTGCCAATGGCCAAGTTTGCTGTCATCCAAGAAAAGCGGTTGTCTTTCAGGAAAGGCCCCCCCAAAATCCAGGGCAAAAGTCCTCTTATGCCTACAAAAGGGAAGGGAGGGCTGAAGGATGGCCCTTGGATCCCCAGGGCCATCCAATGGGTCAGGGCACTCCTTTCCCAGTCATAATCCCTTCCACGAGAAAGGACCCCCAAAATTACCAACCTACCCGACCCAACTTTAAAAATAATATCTCTATCAAGAGTGGGCTCCCTTGCCCAACAGAAACCTTGTCAATGGCACAAGGCATTCCTCCTCCCCAGTCAAGGTGGAGTTGCCCTTTTGGGACAAAGACACCCAAAACACATCCAAATGGTAAAACCAAGTGACAAAAACATTGGCCCTCCCAAGGGGCTCCCCTTCCCAATAAGTCTCTGCCAATGGGGCCTTCCTTCCCCCATCGACATCATGCCCTTTGGGGAGAAGGACCCCAAATTTTATCAACCCACACTCCACCCACGGCCCCAAAAGAAGAATCTGCCCCAAACCTCTCCCAGCATTTACAAACACCAGGAAACACACAGAAATCCTATGGAGCCCACAACTGGAACACCCTGAACCTGGTTGCCATGGAGGGGAAACAGGAAACCGTCTCCCTTTGTCAACACCTGTTTGAATCTGGAGCACCTGCCATAGGCTTTAGGAACTCCACCCAAGGCCCCGGGGGGGACTCAGGCAGCCACCGGCAATCAGCCGCCGGGGCCTGGGGAAAGGAAGGGGGGGGGGGTGTAGAAAGGCCTAAGGCAGGCCCTGGCCTGGAGGAGCTAGTTAGGGATGACCCCTTGCACACAGCCTGCACAAATACCCATTTTAATGAAATGAGGAAGACAATCTTGTCCCTTGGGCTTCCTTCATTGAAATGAGGAAAAGGACAAGCTAGAGCTAGTTGGAAAGGAAATACACCCAAGATGGCCTGATCCATCTCTGCCCCTGTAGTGCTGCTGTCTGCCACCCACCCTTCATTTCCTGATTTCTCCCTTGGCTCATAGGTTTCCTTCTTCATCCCAAACTTGGCCCCACCGTCAGGCGGCCAAAGCCCTCCTCCAAGGCCAACTTACTCCCCGGGGAGTACCCCTCCTTTCCTTGAAAGGATTCCCCCCAACACCAGGGCAACACCCCATGGCTAAGGGGGCTGCAAGAGTTTGGCACCAGTTAAAAAGCAGCCTGTACAAACGGGGCAAGTCTGCACTGGGTATAGAGAAAAATTCAAATGGGGGGCCAACAATAAAAGAGCTGGCTCCCTTCAAAAATTTAGCCTTTCAAAGGGCCAAGGTCCTCCTGTTCTCCAGGCCATCTTCCCGAATATGCCCCTTTGATACTGGGAGGGAAAAAAGGGGTGTTCCCGGACAGGTCAGGGTAAAAAGGAAGTCACTGTTTGTCCACCTCCTGTCTCATTGGATAGGAGACCGTGCCATCGGAAAGGGATCCACCAAGGCCCCAGGCAGGAGGGGCTCCGCCTACCGGCAATGCAGCCAGCCTTGGTCTAGGGTGGGGCGGGGGGAAGGAGGTGTAGGAACAAAGAAAGGCCTGGGCCGGCCCTGGCCTGAGGGCCCCAGTCTAAGGGGATGATTCCGCCACAGCTCTGCAAAATACCCTTTTTATGTGAAACAGAGGAAGGACAATTGTCCTTTTCTTCCTATTGTGAAAGGAGGGAAGAGGAAAAGGAGGGACAAGAAAAGGAAGTTAGCAAGTGGAGAGGGTCCACTCAAGCCAAAACCAGGCTTCTCTGGTCCATCTCTGTCCCTATAGTGGCTCTTTTGCCCCTCCCTCTTCTATTTCTATTTCTCCCTTGGCCTTAGGCTGCTTTCTCCATCGACAATATGTCCACCATCAGGTCGTCAAGCCTTTCCCCCCGCCAACACTGTCCGAGGGACCCCCTTTCTTGAAAGGGATCCCCCAACACAGGGCTAACAGCCCCATGGCTGGGGGCTGCAGAGTTGCACCAAAGTTAAAAGCAGCCGTACAAACGGGGCCAAGTCTGACTGGGTAATAGGAAAACGGATTCCGAATGGGGCCAAAATCAAATGACTGGCCCTCTTCAAAAGTTAGCCTTCTCAAAAGGGCCAAGGTCCTCCTGTTCTCCAGGCCATCTTCCCGAATATGCCCTGATACTGGGAGGGAAAAAGCAGGTGATTGCTCCATGACAGGTCGGGTAACAGGAAGTCCTGCCCATTTGTCCACCTCCTGTCTCAGTCTGGAAAGAGACCAGTGCCCATGGCAAGGGGATCACCAAGGCCCCAGGCAGGAGGGGTTCGCCACCTGAGCAATCAGCCAGCCTTGGTCTAGGGATGGGGCAGGGGGGGAGGCCGTCAGGACGAAAGGCCTGAGCCACCCTGGTCGGGGACTCCCAGTCTAAGGGATGACCTTGACACAGCTCTGCACAAAACCCGTTTTAGGAAACAGAGGGAAAGGGAAACTTTCCTTTAGCCCTATTGTGAAAGGAGGAAGGGAAAAGGAGGGACAAGAAAAGGAAGTTAGGAGAGAGGGTCCGTCTAAGCCAAAGGCCAGGTTTCTGGTCCATCTCGCCCCTATAGTGCTGCCTTTGCCCCTCCTCTTTTTTCCTGTTTCTTCCCTTTATAGGCCTTTCTCCATCGACAGACATGTCCACCATCAGGTCGTCGAGCCTTTCCCCACAAGCCAACTTATGTCCCGAGGGGTACCCCTTTCCCTTGAAAGGGATCCCCCAACACCAGGGCAAAGCCCCATTAAGGGGCTGCAGAAGTTCTGGCCGTTAAAAGCAGCCTTACAAACGGGCCAAGCTGACTGGGTTGGAGAAAAACGGTTCCGAAGGGGGGCCAAAATAGGCTGGTCTTCTTCAAAAAATTTAGCCTTTTCAAAGGGCCAAGGTCCTCCTGTTCCTCCAGGCCATCTTCCGAATACCCTGATCTGGGGAGGGAAAGCGGTGATTGCCCATGACGGTCAGGGTAAACGGAATCACTGCCCATTTGTCCACCTCCTGTCTCAGTCTGATAGGGAGACCGTCCCCATCGGCAGGGACTCCACCAAGGCCCCAGGCAAGGGCTCTACCTGGCAATGCACCAGCCTTGGTCGGGATGGGGGCAGGGGGGAAGGAGGCCTTCGGGATACAAAAAAGGCCGGCGGGCCCTGGCCTGGGGACCCCAGTCAAGGGGGATTCCGCCCAGTCTGCACAAAAGTTTATTGAAACAAGGAAGGACAAATTGTCTTTATGCTTCTTTGTGAAAGGAGGAAGAGGAAAGGAGGGACAAGAAAAGGAAAAGGCAAGTGGGAGGGTCCAGCCAAGCCAAAAGCCAGGCTTTCCTGAGTCCATCTCCCCCATGGTTCCTTTGCCCCTCCCTTCTACCTGATTTCTCTCCCTTGGCTCATAGGGCTTTTCCAACAACAGTCCATCAGGTGCCGCCTTTCCCCAAAGCCAACATGTCCGAGGGTACCCCCTTTCCTTAGGGACCCCAAACCAGGGCCAGCCCCTGGCTGGGGCTGAGAGGCAAACGTTAAAAGCAGCCCCAAAACGGGGCCAAGTTCACTGGGGTTAGGAAAAACGGTTCCGAATGGGGCAAAATCAAATAGGCTTTCCCTTCCAAAAATTTCCTTTTCCCAAGGTTTCCCTGTTCTCAGGCCATCTTCCCAATAGCCCTGAATGGGAGGGCAGGTGATTGTTAAGGCAGGGTCAGGAAGTCACGCCCATTTGTCCACCTCCTGTCCGTCCCGGATGGGAGACCAGGCCCCATTTGGTAGGGATCACCAAGGCCCCAGGCAGGAGGGGCCTCGCCTCCTGAGCAATGCAGCCAGCCTTTCTAGGGATGGGGCAGGGGAAGGGGGTTCGATGAAAGGCCCTACCCCTCTGAGGAGCCCCGCTAAAGGGAGACCTTAAACAGTTCCAAATACCCGTTTTATGGGAAAAGAGGAAAAACTTGTCCTTTAATGCTTCCCCTATGTTTGGAAAGGAGGAAGAGGAAAAGGAGGGACAAAAAGGAATTAGCAAGGAAAAGCTCTAAGCCAAAGCCAGGCCTTGAGTCCATTCTGCTCCTTAGGCGCTCCTCGCCCCCTCCCTTTCTTTTCCTGATTTCTCCCCTTGGCTCATAGGCTGCTTTCTCCATGACAGACTATGTCCACCATCAGGTCGCAAGCCTTTCCCAAGCCAACTTTTTCCCGAGGGGTACCCCTTTCCAAAGGGATCCCCCCAACACCAGGGCTAACAGCCCCATGGCTAAGGGGGCTGCAGAGATTGTGGCACCAGTTAAAAGCCTGTACAAACGGGCCAAGTCTGCCTGGGAATAGGAAAACGGATTGCCGAATGGGGGCCAACAATCAAAAGAGCTGGCCCCTCTTCAAAAGTTAGCCTTTCTCAAAGGGCCAAGGTCCTCCTGTTCTCCAGGCCATCTTCCCGAATACCCGTACTGGGAGGGAAAAAGCAGGTGATTGCTCCAGACAGGTCAGGGTAACAGGAAGTCACTGCCCATTTGTCCACCTCCTGTCTCAGTCTGGATGGGGACTCAGTCGCCCATCGGCAAGGGGACCACCAAAGGCCCCAGGCAGGAGGGGCCTCGCCACCGGAATGCAGCCCCTTGGTCTAGGGATGGGGGGGAAGGAGGCCTGTCAGGATAAAAAAGGCCTGAGCCAGGCCCCGGCCTGGAGGAGCTCCCAGTCTAAGGATGATTCCCTTGCACAGCTCTGCACAAATACCCGTTTATTGAAACAGAGGAAGGAGCAAACTTTCCTTTATGCTTCCTATGTGAAAGGAGGAAGAGGAAAAGGAGGGACAAGAAAAGGAATTAAAGAGGGAAGGGTCCAGCCGCCAAAGCCAGGCTTCTCTGATCCATCTCCCCCTAAGGTTTTTCTCTTGCCCCCCTCCCCTTCTATTTCTATTTCTCTCCCCTTGCTCATAGGCTCTTTTCCATCGACAGACTATGTCCACCATGGTCGTGGCCCCCCAAAGCCAACACTGTCCGGGGTACCCCTTTCTTGAAAGGGATCCCCCAACACAGGGCTAACAGCCCCCATGGCTGGGGGCTGCAAGAGTTGCTGGCACCAGTTAAAAGCAGCCTGTACAAAAGGGCCAAGTCTGCACTGGGTAATAGGAAAACGGATTGCCCAAAGGGGCCAAAATCAAATAACTGGCCCTCTTCAAAAGTTGCCTTTCTCAAAGGGCCAAGGTCCTCCTGTTCTCCAGGCCATCTTCCCGAATATCCCTGATACTGGGAGGGAAAAAGAGGTGATTGCCCATGACAGGTCAGGGAAACGGAATCACTGCCCATTTGTCCACCTCCTGTCTCGTCTGGATAGGGGACCAGTCGCCCTCGGCTTAGGGATCCACCCAAGGCCCCAGGCAGGAGGGGCTGCCTCCTGGCAATGCAGGTGGTCTGGGGGATGGGGAGGGGGAAGGGGTGTAGGATAAAAGAAAGGTGGGCAGGTGGTTTGGAGGAGGTTAAGGGGATGATTTTGACAAGTTGCAAAAACCCTTTTATTGAAACAGAGGAAGGAGAAATTGTCCTTTTGCTTCCCTATTGTGAAAGGAGGGAGGAAAAGGAGGGGAAAGGGAAAAGTTAGAAGTAGGAAGGGAGTTGAAAAGGGTTTTGAGTATCTTTGTTTTGTTGTTTTTGTCCTTTTTTTCTGTTTTTCCCTTGGTATAGGTTTTCTTATGACAGATTGTCCCACCATCAGGTGGAAGTTTCCCACAAGCCAACACTGTCCGAGGAGTACCCCTTTCCTTGAAAGGATCCCCCCACCAGGGGCAACAGCCCCATGGCTGGGGGTGGAAGAGTTGTGGGTTAAAAGAGTTACAACGGGCCAAGTTGACTGGGTTGGGAGAAAAGGATTGCCCAATGGGGCCCAACAAATAGAGTGGCCCTTTCAAAATTAGCCTTTCTCAAAGGGCCAAGGTCCTCCTGTTCTGGCCATCTTCCCAATATGCCCTGATACTGGGAGGGAAAAAGAGGTGATTTTCCATAGGTCAGGGTAAAAGGAAGTTGCCCTTTGCCACCTCTGTTTGTTGGATAGGAGAAGCCCAACTTGGGACCCACCAAGCCCCAGGAGGAGGGGCCTGGCCCCTGAGAATGCAGCCAGTTTGGTCGGGGATGGGGGGGGGGAAGGGGGGGAAAAAGAAAGGTGAAGGGCCCTGGGCCTGGAGGGGTCCCGTCTAAGGGATGATTTTGCACACAGTCTGCACAAATCCGTTTTATTGAAAAGAGGAAGGGAAATTGTCCTTTATGCTTCCCTATGTGAAAGGAGGAAGAGGAAAAGGAGGGACAAGAAAGGAAGTTAGAAGTAGGAGGGTCCAGCCTTAAGAAAAGGGTTTTTTCTGAGTCCATCCTGTCCCTATAGTTTCCTTTGCCCCTCCCTTTCTACTGATTTTTCTCCCTTGGTTTAGGTGCTTTTCCACGAAGAATTTGTTCCCACCATCAGGTGGCCTTTTTACAAGCCAATTATTGTCCCGAGGGCCCCCTTTTCTGAAAGGGATCCCCCAACCTGGCTCGCCCCATGGTAAGGGGTGAGAGGTTGTTTACCAGTTAAAGAGCCTGTACAAAGGCCAAGTCGACTGGGTTAGGAGAAAAGGATTGCCGCAATGGGGGCCAACAATCAAATAAGTGGCTCCCTTTTCAAAAGTTAGCCTTTCTTTGGGCCAAGGTCCTCCTGTTCTCCAGGCCATCTTCCGAATATGCCCTATACTGGGAGGGAAAAAGCAGGTGATTGCTCCAGACAGGTCAGGGTAAAAGGAAGTCACCCATTTGTCCACCTCCTGTCTCAGTCTGGATGGAACTAGTGCCCATCGGAAATCACAACCCCAGGCGGAGGGGTCCCACCTAGAATGCACCAGCCTTGGTCTGGGGATGGGGCAGGGGGAAGGAGGCCGTCAGGATACAAAGAAAGGCCTGAGCCAGGCCCTGCCTGGAGGGACCCCAGTTAAGGGATGATTCCTTGACACAGTTGCACAAATACCTTTTATTGAAACAAGGAAGGAAAATTGTCCTTTTATGTTCCCTATTGGAAAGGAGGAAGAGGAAAAGGAGGGAAAGAAAAGGAAGTTAGAAGTAGGAGAGGGTCCAGTTGCAAAAGGGTTTGAGTCCATCTTGTCCCTATGCTGCCTTTGCCCCTCCTCTTCTATTTCCTGATTTTCTCCCTTGGCTCATAGGCTGCTTTCCATCACAACATGTCCACCATGGTCTCGAAGTTTTTCCCCACAAGCCAACACTGTCCGAGGGTACCCTTTCCTTGAAAGGGAAACCAGGGTAACAGCCCCATGGCTAAGGGGCTGCAAGAGTTGTGGACCAGAAAGCAGCCCCCAAACGGGGCCAAGTCTGCACTGGGTAATAGGGAAAACGGATTGCCGCAATGGGGGCCAAAATCAAATAGAGCTGGCTCCTCTTCAAAATTTAGCCTTTCTCAAAGGGCCAAGGTCCTCCTGTTTCCAGGCCATCTTCCCGAAAGCCCTGATACTGGGAGGGAAAAAGCAGGTGATTGCCCATGACGGTCAGGGGTAAACAGGAATCACGCCCATTTGTCCACCTCCTGTTCAGTCTGGATAGGGGAGACCAGTGCCCATCGGAAGGGACTCCACCAAAGCCCCAGGCAGGAGGGGCTCTCCCTACCTGAGCAATGCAGCCAGCCTTGGTCTAGGGATGGGGAGGGGGGGAGGCCTGTCGGATCAAAGAAAGGCCTGAGCCAGGCCCGGCCTGGAGGATCCCAGTCAAGGGGAGATTCCTTGCACACAGCTCTGCAAAATACCGTTTATGGAAACAGAGGAAGGAGCAACTTGTCCTTTATGCTTCCCATTGTGAAAGGAGGAAGAGGAAAAGGAGGGACAAGAAAAGGAAAAGGAAGTGGAGGGGTCCGCTTAAGCCAAAGGGGCTTCTCTGAGTCCATCTCTGCCCCTATAGTGCTGCTCTCTTCCCCCCCTCTTCTATTTCCTGATTTTCCCCTTACCATAGGCCGCCTTCTTCATCCCAGACTTGGCCCCACTGTCAGGCGGGCCAAAGCCTCTCCCCCAGGCCAAGGCCCCCAGGAGACATTGTTCCTTTTGGAAAAGTACCGCCAACACTTTAAAATAACAGTCCTCAATGAGAGGGCTGACAGTCTTGCCCCACTAAAAAATAACAGGGCCTGACCAACGGACCAGTCCGCCATGTTCTCAAGGCAAGGCCAGATTGCTTCTCTGTGGGAAAACGACACCCCAAAATCAAATGAACACTCCAATTGTTCCAAAAAAGGCTGATTGTGGGGGCTGGGAGTTGGTCCACTGAAAAAACAGGTCTCCAAATGGGCCAATTGCTGTTTATATGAGGAAAGATCGGTTTCTCTTTGGGAAATGACACCCCGACTCGAAGGCAAAAATCTTATCTTGGCGTTCACAAAAGGAGGATGTGAGGGCTAAGTTCTGTCCAATGATCCCGGGCATGCCAATGAATGGGCCATGGTGCCCTCTTCCCCAGTCAGGTCAATTCCCCAATTGAAAATTACCAAGCCACACTCCAAACCCTGACCCAAAACAAAGTCCCTTCACAGAGTTGTCTCCCCTGCCCAACAGAAGCCTCTGAATGGGAAAGGGTCGACCCCGATCGAACTAGTTGCCACTAGGGAAAGACCCTTCACACTGACCAAGCCACACCTGACCAACGTAAAGGAAGAATGAGTGCCCCACAGAGTTGTCTCCACCCAGCGACTTTTTCCAATGGGCCAGGACACCATCTTCCTATGAGGTCGAGTTGTTTTCTGGGAGAAAGACCCTTAAACACCCTTTTCCACCACAACACATTTAAGCTGAATGGGCCCTCCACGACTTGGCTGCTGCCCAGCAGAAATCTGCACAGACCAAGGCCCCTCTTCCCAGTTGACCAGCACATTTTGAAAACTTAAGAGATGGCTCCCATAAACCTCCAGCTTCACTGTGGTGCCAGTACTGGGGGCCTGGGCAGTCCCTACCCTGGAAGAGGCCGGTCTTGGGCACCAATGACCTCCCTTGCTTAGGAGATCAAACAGGAAGCCAGCATCCTCCTGCCCCCTCCTCCTCAGGCTGCAGACTTGCCTGCCCAGGCTTTGGGGACCCAGCCGCCCCAAGAAAGGCCAGCCACCCTTAAAAGGAAAATTAAACACCAGTCCACCCTGTTCACAGATAGATGAAGATGCCAAATTGAGAATCAAGTTGCCAATTGAATTGAAGTTTCCCCAATCTTGGCCCCAGATTCTGGCTAATTGGATGCTCTAAACAGAAAAGATATTGGCTGCCCCATTTGCACAGTGTCTTAAAAATTTAAAATTGAATATAGTTTTAATTTTTTAGTGTTTAGCAAATTTATTTTTAATAAGCATTGCTTTATGAATCATATTGAGAGAAGAAAATCAGAGCAAAAGGAATAATCATGGGAGAGAGAAAAAGAAAATAAAACAAGTGAACATATGTTGCTTTACATTCTTTCTACTTTTTTTTTTCTGAAAGCAGATAGCATTTTCTGTCTAGTCTATTGGGATTGCTTTGGATCAATAAAGCACTGAGATCAATTCTTTCCTAGTTGATCATCACAAATTCTTACTGTTATTTTTTATAAATTATTCTTCCTTCTGCTTGCTCCACTCAGCATCATTTCGGGTAAATCATTCCAGACCTTGCTAAAATCAGCTTTTTCATCATTTTTATATAATCCTAAGATTCCCTTGCCTTCACATACCACCATATCTTGTTCAGCCATTCCCCACCTGATGCTTATCTATTCGTTTTCCAATTCTTCGCTACCACAAAAACAAGCTGTTAAGAAACAATTTTGCGATAACGCAGAATGTTGGAGAGGATGTGGGAAAACAGGGACACTGATACATTGTTGGTGGAATTGTGAACACATCTAGCCATTCTGGAGAGCAATTTGGAACTATGCTCAAAAAGTTATCAAATTGTGCATACCCTTTGATCCAGCAGTGTTTCTACTGGGTTTATACCCCAAAGAGATACTAAAGAAGGGAAAGGGACCTGTATGTGCCAAAATGTTTGTGGCAGCCCTCTTTGTAGTGACTAGAAACTGGAAAATGAATGGATGCCCATCAATTGGAGAATGGTTGAGTAAATTGTGGTATGTGAATGTTATGGAATATTATTGTTCTGTAAGAAATGACCAGCAGGATGAATACAGAGAGGATTGGCATCATGAACTGATGCTGAGTGAAATGAGCAGAATCAGGAGATAATTATATACCTCAACAACAATATTGTATGAGGATGTATTCTGATGGAAGTAGATTTCTTCGACAAAGAGAAGATCTAACTTAGTTTCAATTGATCAAGGATGGACAGAAGCAGCTACACTCAAAGAAAGAACACTGGGAAATGAATGTAAACTGCTTGCATTTTTGTTCTTCTTCCCGGGTTATTTATACCTTCTAAATCCAATTTTCCCTGAGCAACAAGAGAACTGTTTGGTTCTGCACACATATATTGTATCCAAGATCTACTGTAACCTATTTAACATGTATAGGACAGCTTGCCATCTGGGGGAGGTGGTGGAGGGAGGGAGGGAAAATCGAAAGAAGTGGAGTGCAAGGGATAATGTTGTAAAAAATTACCCTGGCATGGGTTCTGTCAATAAAAGTTATTTAAAAAAAAAAAAGAAAAGAAAGAAAGAAAGAATTTTGCACATGTGGGTCCCATTTCCTCCTTTATGATTTCCTTGGGATACAGACCCAGTAATGGCACTGCTGGGTCAAAAGGTATGTGCATTTTTTTAGCACTTTTGGTATACTTCCAAATGGCTCTCCTGAATGGCTGAATCGAATTCTAAAAAATAAGTGGAACAACAAATCACAGAAACATTCCATAATTTCATCCAAAAGAATGACAGTAATGAAACAATATACTAAAACCTATGAAATACATAGCCAAAACAGTGAATTCTTAGGTCAAATTTTATATTTCTAAATAGCTATATCAATAAAATAAAAATTTGAGATCAATGACTTGGGTATGCAACTAAACAAGCTAGGAAAAGAACAAAAACACAACAAATTAAAACTCCCGATTGAATATTGGCTTAGAAATTCTGAAATTCCAAGGCAAGATTAATAAAATGGAAACTTAGGAAATTATTGAACTAATAAAACTAAGAGATAATTTTATAAATAAAACAAAAAAATGAATATATCTTCTGGTAATTTGATTAGAAAAAGTAAAGGAAAAAACTAAATTACCAGCATCACAAAACAAAGAGGGGAACATACCACTATGATAAAGAAAGTAAAGCAATAATAATGAACTATTTTGCCTATCCAAAGGGAGCACATCTGAAGATCTGTCCCAAATGGATCAATACTGAGAAAAATACAAATTGATAACATTAACAGAAGGGGAAATAAATTACTTAAACAGTCCCATTTTAGAAAAAGAAATTGAGCAAACCATTTATTAGAAAAAATCTTCAGGGTCACATGGATTCATAAGTGAATTCTCCTAAACATTTAAAAAACAATAAATTCCAATATTGTGCAAATTATTTGAAAAGGGGTCAAGAAGGAATACTGCCAAATTCCTTCTATGATATTAATTACCTATAAAGCAGGAGGAACCACAAGAGAGACAAAAGTACAGACCAATCTCCCTAATGCATATTGAAGCAAAAATCTTAAATAAAATATTAGCCAAGAGATTACAGCAAATTTTTCCCAGGTTAATACACCATGAGCAAGTGGGATTATACCAGGAATACATGGCTGGTTCAATATTAAGAAAATTATTGGTATAATTGACTATATCAATAATGAAACCAAGAAAAATCATGACAATCACAACAGATGCAGAAAAAACTTTTGACAAAATTCAGCAGCCATTTCTCTGAAAAACGCCGGCCAGCATAGGCTTCAAGGAGCTTTCCTTCAAATAATAAGCCATATCTGTCCAAAACGGCAAACATTATTTTGTAATGGAGAGAATCGTCTGTGTCATTCTTAATAAGATCAGAGTTGTGAAACAAGGATGTCCATTACTGTTGAGGTCAGGAACTGAATGTTGAGGTGTAGACCACATGTTGAGGTCTACATTTGGGGTACCTAAATGAAATTAGAGTTTAGTTAAAGGTCTAGTGGCAGGTTTGGGGTACAGGGAGTCAAACAGAGTTCCCCTGCAACCCCCTTAGATTCGGCGCAAGGATACGGCGGTATATGAGGTCTAGAAGCGGCGTGGATTCCCAATAAAAGCATTTATTAGCCCAGAGAGCTAGATTAATAAAAGAGGTTTATTATTGAGTTTAGAAGTAGGAGATAGATGAAGGTAGAGATAAAGAGGGCACTGGGGACAGAGGGTCCAGTGGACAGAGGGTCCTCACATGGCGACCATGTTTGGAATCTCTGCAAAGAGGGGTCTCCAGTGTGGTCCTTTTAAGTCGGAGACTTAGCTCGAGGGGCTTTGGGTGTAGCCCCAAAGTTGGCTCAGATCCGGTGGAGCTGGGACCCTGGTCCGGACCTTCTATTGGAATTCAAAGGGACCAGGATTTGTGAGTCAAAGGGTAATTTACATTAGCTAGGGGTTGGGAATCAAAGATTGGAATCTTTCCCGCATCATTACCACAGCAATTATTCAAGAAGGTACAAGAAATGTTGGCTTGAGCAAGAAGAAAAGAAAAAGAAATGAAAGGAATTACTATAGGCAATGAGGAAATCAAACTATCTTTCTTTGCAGATGAGATGATGATATACTTAGAGAATTCTAGAAAGCCATCCAAAAAACTACTGGAATCAACAAGTTGAACAAACTTGCAGGACATAAAATAAACCCACACAAATCATCAGCATTTCTCTATGTTACTGACAAAACCCATCAACAAGTGATATAAAGAGAAATCGCTTGTAAAATAATGTAGACCAAATAAAATACTCAGGGGTTTAACTACCAAGACAAGCCCAAGAACTATGAGAACACAATTACAAAAACCTTCTCACAGGGTTTAAAGTTGGGTCTAAGCAATGGGGAAAATAGCAATTCCACATGGGTAGGGTCTGTTAAGATTAGAAAATGCCAATTCTGCCTCACTCAGTCAATGACTTCAATGCCATAAAAATGAATCGGGGAAAAATGTATTTTATAGAAGTACAAAAAATAACAAAATTCATATGGAAGAACAAAAGGCCAAGAATATCAAGGGAATTAATAAGAAAAAAATACAAAGGATAGTGGCTTACATTCTCCAATTGATAAATGGTCAAAGGATATGAACAATTTTCACTTTAAGAAATTGAAACGATTTCTACTTATATGAAAAGATGCTATAAATGACTAGTACTACACACCTCTCAGATTGGCCAAGATGACAGGAAAAGATAAAGATGAATGATGGAGGAAATATGAGAAAACTGGGAAACTAATACATTGCTGGTGGAATTTTGAACTGATCCAACCATTCTGGAGAACAATTTGGAAGTATACGCAAAAAGTTATAAAACTGTGCATACCTTTTGACCCAGCAGTGTTACTACTGGGCCTATATCCCAAAGAGATATAAAAGAAGGGAAAGGGACCTGTATGTGCAAAAGTGTTTGTGGCAACCCTCTTTGTAGTGGCCAGAAACTGGAAACTGAGTGAATGTCCATCAATTGGAGAATGGCTAAATAAGTTATGGTATATGAATGTTATGGAACATTATTGTTCTATAAAAAAACGATCAGTACAATGATTTCAGGAAAGCCTGGAGAGACTTACATGAACTGATGATGAAATGAGCAGAACCAGGAGATCATTGTACACGGCAACAGCAAGATTATAGAATGATCAATTCTGATGTTCCTGGCTCTTTCCAAGCATGAGATGCTTCAAGACAGTTTCTATAATCCTATGATAAAGAGAGCCCTCTATACTCAGAGAGAGAGCACTGGGAACTGAGAGTGGATCACAACATAGCATTTTCTACCCTTTTGTTGTTTGTTTGCATTTTGTTTTCTTTCTTATTTTTTTCCTTTTGGATCTGATTTTCATATGCAGCATAACTGTATAAATATGTATACATACACTGAATTTAACATATTTTAGCATGATTAACATACATTGGATTACTTGCCATCTAGGGGTGGGAGTGGGGGCAATGGAGCAAAATCTGGAACACAACGTTTTGTAAAGGTTAATGTTAAAAATTATCCATTTCTATGTTTTGAAAATAAAAAGCTTAAGTAAAAAATAAGGAAAATAAAAAGATGGGGCTTAGCATCCCAAATCTAAAAGTATAAAAAGCAGGTTCTAAACCATTTGCCTTAGCAACAGAGGGGGATCAGAGGAAAGATTACAATGATCAAGACCAAAAGTTATGCAATTTGATAAAGCCCCCAAACCCAGCTTCTGGTATAAAAACCACTATTTCATAATAAATCTCAAGGAAAAGTAGAAAATCAATCCCAGAAACTTGTTGCAACCCATGGTGTGGGCATTCACACCCCATGCCAAAGTATGGTCAAATGGAAAAGATTCCACTGAAACCAGAAGGGTTTGAGAGCCCCGCCCTGGGCCCTCTGAGAAAGTTATCTGGCAGGGGAGGAGGCCTTGGGAGAAAGGGTTCCAAGAGGGCTGCAGGGGAGGGGTGGTTCAGCACCGCAGGGCTTTCCTGGGTAAAATTGGCCAAGCTGCAAACCGGCCTAATGATTGCCCGCTTTTCCAGGGAGGACGAGGTTGAACAAGGGAGGGGAGGGTGTTCTTTCCTAAGGAAGCAGCTTGTTAAAGCAAAGAGAACTGGATGCCTTGCCTGTGGGAGTGGAACTCCAGAGGGATTGGGCCCCCAGAGGGGAAAAGATGATGCCCCTCCTTTTTAGCATGGGGTTCCCTGGGAACCTGAGAAGGTGTCAGGGTTGGAGAGCAGGGGCGCCAAGGGAAGTGTGGCAGCAGCCCGGAGCGTTGGGCAAGCCCGTTACCTCCAGGGGCAAATGCCCTCTAGTCCTTTCCCCAACATTACAAACTTCTGTGGGGGCCCCTTGCAGTCAATCTGAATTTCCCCAATTCCGGGAAGTCCTTTGTGGAGCCCTTTCTTTGAGTTCTGTTTCCCAGGAGCAAGGGAGTGGAATCAGAAGGTTCCCCTCAATTTTTTTCCCCATTTTAAAGCTTTTTGTGGAGGACAATGAGCTTGGCCTTCTGAGAAGATTTAGGAAGGGTTTAGCCTCCAAAGTTTTGGAGTCAACGGAGTCTCGTAGCTTTCGCATCTTCCCAAAACTGGACCCATCAGTGAACCATTCCCATCTAGGGTTGGGGGGAGAAGCATCTTACCAGAGCAGACTGAAGTTTCCTCACAGATGAATAAAGACTGGACTGTGTAGGGTCTAAACGGGGCAGGGGGGAAAGGAAAATGGCAGAGAATTAAATTGGGAGGATCTACTAGGAGGCCCACAGTTGAAGCCCCTTGGTGCCAGCAAAAATGGCCTGGAGCTTTAGAATGCCTGAAGCCTTGGGCCTTTCAAAAGATTCATAACTTTGGTCAGTAACTGTTTTTAACTACTGTTCAAATGTCCAAGTTTCCCACAGTTGTCTAAATTTGTCCATAGAACCATAGAAATAAAAAGTAAAAAATTTGCCCCATCCCAGCAGAACAGGAGAATTCAAAAAATATAACAATAAATTACCTTTTCGAAACTAAATAACTGAATTGTGGGATTTCATATTTGATTTTACAACTTCTTATGGATCTCTCAGGCACATTAGTGCATTGATTCCCCATCCCAACTTCAAGAATTTTCTCGTATTTTCAAATTTTTTCAGTGTTAATAATCTAATGCCATTGTTTAAAGAATATGGGAACATACTCACATTTTTTGGGATTTGGGCAGTGGGTAAAAGTACCCATTTTAATTAAGAAAATACCACCTGAAATCATAGCCAAAAATGAATTCATTTTGGAGATAAACCTTTTGACATTGAATTTTACCAAATCTTTTCCTCCATTTTTCCATGGTCATGGTCCTTCAGTTGCCTCCCTTTATTTTTCTGATGAGAGAGGAAAAAAAATGGGAAAGGAGAAAAATTGGGAAAGGAATGGGAAAGAATTGATCACTTTCATCCAAGTTGGGGACTTACCCGCCCAACCCTAGTAAACACTAAAAGCGCCCGGCAAGGGCCTTGGGGAAGCCCCTTTAGTTGGGTGGATGGGGGTAGTTTTGTAAAGGAGTTTTGGACTTATTTATTGAATCTTTCCCTCCCAGGAAAAGCTAATGGGGGAGAAGAAATGGATATTTCCAAGGGGAGAATCAATCAACCAAATTTAGCAAACTTGTTCAGGGCAAAACTTCATTGAAAGGGACAAGAATTAATAAACTAGAACCCACCAGAAAAAAATAAGAAATTATAGACAGGACATGAGAAGGTATAATCCTAATAGAGCAGTTGGAGTCCTTAGAAAGAGGGTGGGTCAGGGTTGATAGAAGGGAGGAAGGAGAGCAAGCATGGAGGAGGAGTGTGGAGCAAATTAGAACCGATAACAAATGGATGAAGGGTAGGCCAAGTAAAGAAAAGGGTGGGATGCCTGATACTGCAAAGTGGGGCCTGAGTTGAGAATTTCAGACAAGGGGAGAGTTTGGGGATCAAGATTATGCTGTGTTTTGGAACATGGATTTCAGTTGCAAATTGGGCATCCGATTCAGAATGTGCAACAAATGTCAAATGAGAATTGGGGAGCACAGAGGGAGGCAGATGGAGCCCCATCAATATACCTGGGAGGTTTTCAGAGATGACAATTAGGGACCCTAATTTCTAGAACATCCAAGTAGGAGCAAACAAAAAAGACTGGGGTGAGGGATAAGGGGTCACCCCCGGGGTCCATGAAAAGAATAAAAAATCCGTCAAAGAGGCAAGCAGGACACATCAGTCAAAAGAACCAGGAGAGGAAAGAAGTACAATTCTGAAAAAGAGAGTTCCTGAAGGGAGGAAGCACCCAAAAACCCAAAGAGAGGCTGAAAGAGCAGAATTAGACAGTGGTCTTTCAGCTTTTGTATTATAGAGGTTATCAGTCACTTTTCATTTCAGTGAGTAAAACCCTCTGAATGAGGAAGAGAGAAGCCAGAGTGCAGAGAGCTTAAGAGAATGAATATCCAAAAGCATTCATTTTCCACTGGGTCAAAGGCTGACTAAGTCCTGGGGGTGGGATGGATAGGCCCAAGCCAGTCCCTGGCCTGGGGGAACCTCCCAGTCTGCATGCAAATAAATGTGTAGCAAGAAGTGGTTTACGAGGAAAATTGAAAGTAAGGAAGTTGTCCCTTGGGCTTCCCCAAGTGTGAAAGGTGGGACAGCCCAAGCAAGAGCAAGTAGAAGAGGGTCCAGCTCTAAGCCAAAGGCCAGATATCTCTGAGTCCATCTCTGCTCCCTGTAGTGCTGCTGTCTTTGCCACCCACCCTCTTCTATTTCCTGATTTCTCTCCCTTGGCTCCTATATTGCCTTCTTCATCCACAGACTTGGCTCCCACTCTCCCTATGGCAGAATCCTCTCCACAGCCAAGGCTTCCCAGGCAACAAGTTTTGCCCTTATGGAAAAAGGGCCCCAAACTCCAGGGCAAACAGTCCCATCAATAATGAGGGCTCCAAGAATTTGGCTCCACTGAACACCAGAAGCCTGTGCCAATGGGCCATGTCCGCTGTTTACCCTAGGTAAAGTTGGCTTGCCCCTCTGTGGGAAAAGAACCTGTGAAACTCCAAAGCAAACAGTCCCATTAACAGTGAGGATTGCAAGGGGTTGGCTCCATTGAAAAACAGAAGTCTGTGCCAATGGGCCAAGGAGCTCCTCTTCTCCAGGTCATCAGCCAGTATTTCCCCTCATACCTGAGGGAAGATACCAAAGAACAATTATCTCCCCTGGTATGGCAGGAAACAAGCCACCCCCACCCCTCTCTATCTCCATTTACCCATATTTGGAGCTCCTGTCTCCCATAGGCTTAAAGGACTCCCCAAAGGCCTCAAGCCCAAGAGGCTCACCCTGCCCACCTCCCAACTGAAGCCAGCGCAGCTCCTGGGCCAGAGCCAAAATGGAGGAGAAGACACAGGTTTTCTGCAAGCCCAGTACTTCAGCAGAGAAGTTAGAAAAATTCCTCACCAAAGGTAAATAATGAACTCCCAAATGCCAGAATCTAGGACATGGCCACGCCCATCCAGCACCCAGCAGTCAGTAAATACTGATCCCTTGCAGCTGCTGCCACTTGCAGATGAAGTTTGGACAATGCCCCTTTACCCCTAAAACAGATCTCAACTTTTAAAAATGAATAAAAGCACTAAGAACTCTGTAAATAGCTTTTATAGTGAAAGGGAACAGATTACAAATCCCAAAGAAGGAATGGGTGAAACAGCAAATCACAAGCACGATAAACAATTTCTTCCAAGAGAATGACAATAGTGAGACAACATACCAAAATTTGTGGGATGCAGCCAAAACAGTAATAAGGGGAAATTTTCTCTCTCTAGATGCTTACTTGTATAAAATAAAGAGATCAGTGAAATGGGCTTGCAACTAAAAAAGCTAGAAAATGAACAAATTGAGACCAAATCGAAAGTCCCTCCAATCAAACACCAAACTTGAAATTGTAAAAGAAAGAGGAAAGACTAATAAAATTGAAAGTAAACGATTAAATTAATAGTAGTTTTTATAAAAAAAAACCAACAAAATAGATAAACCTTTAGTTAATTTGATTAGGACAAAAGAGGAAAATCTAATCATTAGTCTCAAAAATGAAAAGGGAGAATTTTGCATCAATGAAGAGGAAATTAGAGCAATAATTAGGAGTTATTTTGCCCAAAAGTACAATGCAGGAATACTGACAAAAATATAGATTGCCCAGATTAATAGAAGAGGAAATAAATTACTTAGTCCCACTTTAGAAAAAGAAATAGAACAAGCTATTAATCAACTCTTAAGAAAATTCTCCAGAACCAGATGGATTTACAGGTAAATTCTACCAAACATTTAAAGAACAATTATCTCCAATACTAAATAAACTATTTGAAAAAAATAGACAATGAAGGACTCCTACCAAATTGTTTTTATGACACAGACATGCTACTGATACCTAAACCAGGTAGGATGAAAACAGAGAAAGATTACAGACCTAATGAACATTGTTGCAAAAATCTTAAAATATTAGCAAAGAGATTACAGATAATCATTTGCAGGATAATACACTTTGACCAAGTAGGATTTATACCAGGAATGCAGGGCTGGTTCAATATTAGGAAAACTATTAACATAATTGACTATATCAATAACCAAAATTAACAAAAACCATATGATTATCTCAATAGATTACAGAAAAAATTTGATAAAATCCAAATCTCATATTAAAATCACTAGAAAGTATAGGAATAAATGGACTTTTCCTTAAAATAGTAGCATCCATTTAAAACCATCAATAAGCCTAATATGTAATGGGAATAAACTGGAACCATTCCCAGTAAGATCAGGAGTGTAACAAGGTTGCCCACTATCACCATTCCTATTCAATATTGTATTAGAAACACTAGCCTCGGCAGTAAGAGTTGAGAAAGAGATTAAAGGAATTAGAGTAGGTGATGAAGAAACAAAATTATATTACTTTTTGCAGATAATATGCTATACTTAGAGAATCCCAGAGAATCCACTAAAAAGCTATTAGAAATAATCCACAACTTTAGCAAAGTTTCAGGATACAAAATCCACAAATCATTTTTACACAGCACCAATAAAATCCAACAGCGAGGATACAAAGAGAAATTCCATTTGAAATAACTGTCGATAGTATAAAATATTTGGGAATGTATATGCCAAGGGAAAGTTAGGAACTACATGAGCAAAATTACAAAACACTTTCCACACAAATATAGTCAAATCTAAACAATTGGAAAAATATCAAGTGCTTGTGAATAGATCCCACAAATATAATAAAGATGGCAAGACTACCTAAACTAATCTATTTATTTAGTGCTATACTAATCAGACTCCCAAGAAACTATTTTAATGACCCTCCCCCCCAAAATAAAATCCATCTGGAAGAACAAAAGATCAAGAATTTCAATGAAATTAATGGAAAAAAAAAAGCAAATGAAGATGGCCTAGGTGTACCAGATCTAAAACTACATTATAAAGCATTGGTCATCAAAACCTTTGGTACTGGCTAAGAAACTAATTGATCACAGGTTAGGTTCACAGAACAAAATAGTCAATGACTATAGCAATCTAGTGTTTAACAAATCCATAGACTCCAGCTTTGAGGATAAGAATTCACTGTTTCACAAAACTGCTGGGAAAATTGGAAATTAGGATGGCAGAAACTAGGCATTGACCGCACCTAACATCATCTACTAAGCTAAGATCAAAATGGGTTCATGATTTGAAATAAAGAATGATATTATAAACAAATTTGAAGAGCATAGGATAATTTACCTCTCAGATCTGTGGAGGAGGAAGAAATTTGACAAAAAGAACCAGAATATCGATCACAAAATAATTGTCATTATATTAAGTTAAAGTTTTTGTACAAACCAAACTAATACAATCAAGATTAGAAAAGTAAACTGGGAAAGCATTTTTCCATTCAAAAGTTCTGATAAAGGCCTCATTTCTAAACTATAAGAGTAACCTTTAATTTATAAGAATTCAGCCATTTTCCAATTGATAAATGGTCAAAGGATATGAACGGTGCAGATGAAGAAATTGAAATTATTTGTAGTCATATGAAAAGATGCTCCAAAGCACTATTGATCAGAGAAATGCAAATAAAAGCAACTCTGAGATACCACACACATGTGTGAGATTGGCTAAGATGACAGAAAAAGATGACAAATGTTGGAGGGGATGTAGGAGAACTGAGACACTGATACATTGTTGGTGGAATTGCGAATGGATCCAACCATTCTGGAGAGCAATTTGGAATTATGCTGGGAAAAGTGAATACCCTTTCACCCAGCAGTATTTCTACTGTGTTTATTTCCCAAAGAGACACTAATGGAGGGAAATGTCCCACAGGTACAAAAATGTTTGTGGCAGCCCTTTTTGTAGTGGCAAGGAAGTGGAAACTGAATGGATGCCAATCAGTTGGAAAGTGTCTAAATAAATTATGGTATATGAATGTTATGGACTATTTTTCTGTAAGAAATGACCAGCAGGATGATTTCAGAGATGCCTAGAGAGACTTACATGAACTGATGCTAAGCAAATGAGCAAAACCAGGAGATAATTACACATGGCAACAATTCTGTTGGACATGGCTCTCTTCAACAAAAATATGATTCAAACCAGTTCCAATTGTTCAGTGGTGAAGAGAGCCAACTACACCCAGAGAGGGGACCATGGGAACTGACTGTGGACCACAACATAGCCAACATAGCATTCTTACTCTCTGTTGTTGTTTGCTTGCCTTTTGTATCCTTTCTCAGGTTTTTTTTTCCTTCTGGATCAGATTTTTCTTGTACAGCAAGATAACTATATAAATATGTGCACATATATTGGATTTAAAATATATTTTAATATATTTAACATGTATTGGACTACCTGCCATTCTAGAGGAGGGGTGGAGGGAAAGAGGAGATAATTTGGTACAGAAGGCTTTGTTGAAAAATTACCCATGCATATGTTTTGTAAATAAAAGCTTTAATAAATTTTTTTAAAAAAATAAAGCCAATCTTAGTTCCTGGTCTCAGACTCATTGGATGCCAATGATATTGAAGGCCAAGAGTATTGACCTTTCCATTGATGCCTTATATTGTCCTATATTGTTATCCTATATTGATTGTCTTATTGTTTGGACAATAAAACGGAATTTTAAGTTTTGGGGGTGATTACTAAATTTGTTTTAATACACATTGCTTTAATATACATTCATATGAATCATGTTGGAAGAGAAAAAGCAAAGCAAAAGGAAACAGCCATGGAAGACAGAAAAAAAAAGTGAGCATAGTACATGGTGGTTTACATTTTTCTCCTTAGTTCTTTTCTGAATACAGATGGCATTTTTTTGTCCACAGTCTATTAGGATTGCTTTGGATCACTAAAGCACTAGGAAGAATGATTCTTTCCTATCTGATCATCACAAATCCTTGCTGTTAGTTTGTACAAAGTATTCTTCCTATCTGTGCCACCCACATTCTTCCCCATTTCCTAATCGCTTCCCTTTTACTCATAGGATGCCTTCTTCATCCACAGACTAGGACCCGCTGCTTGGCAGAAGGCTCTGCCAACAGGCCCTGGGGGACCTCAGCCCGAGTCAACCTCACCACATGGCGCCCTGGTGTGGAAAAGAAAAGTAAACTAACTCAACCACCAGGCTAAATATCTGTCCTCCACAGAATTGGCTCCACTGTCAACAGAAGCTTCCACCAATGGGCCAAGGTGCTCCTCTTCCTCAATTGACCTTGCTTCTTTATCATATATTGGGTAAAAAAAAAAGAAAAAGAAAAAAAACCAAACACGCTGCCTCACCTCAACCCCTCCTAGGATGAATGTGTGCCTCCAGAGACTTGGCCCCAACACCTGGAAGAAGCCCTTGCCAACAGGCCAAAGATGCTCTTTCCCAGTTGAACAGAAGGCATTGTGCCATCTTTGGAAAAAGACCCTCCCGTCCCCAAACACACCCACCCCACTCACCGTCCAGTCTGAATGTCAGCCCTCCACAGCAGTGGTCCCACCGCCTGGCAGAAACCTCTGCAAAGGGGCCATGGTGCTGCTCGTCCCCAGTCTTATCTCACCTCACTTCTCTTGAAAACCTGAGCGAACAGATGCCTGACATAAAACTCCAGCCTTCACCATCATGGCAGCAGCTGGGCAAGCCTGGCCAAGTCCCTACCTCTGGAAGAAGTCAGTCTCTGGGCTGACCAATGACTACCCTCACCCCTCTCAGCCCACTCCACCCCTCAGGCTGCAGCACCTGCCTGCCACAAGCTTTCAGAACTCCAGCCAAAGGCCCCAGAAAGAAGCTCAGCCACCCTTGCAAAGGAAAATTGTGAAACCCGACCATCCTGTTCATGAAGATGGGGAAATTCAGAATCAAGAATTGCCAGTTGGACATGAAGTTCCAGCCAGCCTTGGTCCCCAGGTCTCTGACTCATTGGATGCCCCAAACAGTATAAGTATTGGCTGTACTGTTTGGGCATTAAAAATGAATAAAATTTTAATTTTTTCATTTTAATTTTCATGTTTAGTAAATTTATTTTAATATGCATTGCTCTGTGAATCCTGTTGGGAAAGAAAAACCAGAGCAAAAGGGAATAACCATGGGAGAGAGAAAAAGAAAAAAGAAACAGCATACACTGTTTTATATTCTTTCTCTGTAGTTCTTTTTCTGAATGCAGATGGCATTTGCTGTCCAAAGTCTATTGGGATTGCTTGGATCACTAAAGCACTGAGAAGAAACAATTCTTTCCTAGCTCATCAATACAAATTCTTGCTATTATTTTGTACAAAGTATTCTTCCTACTGCTTGTTCCACAGCATCAGTTCATGTAAATCTTTCCAGGCCTTTCTAAAATGAGCTTGTTCATCCTTTCTTATATAATGCTAACATTCTGTTATCTTCATATACCTCCACATCTTGTTCAGTCATTCTCCAATTGATGGGCATCTACTGATTTTCCAGTTCCTGTCATTAAAAAAGAGCAGCTACAAACCACTTGGCACAAGGTCTTTTTCCCTCTCCTATGTTTTCTTTGGGATGCAGATCCAGTAAGGAAATTGCCATTTCAAAAGATATGTACAGTTTGATAGCCCTTTCCGCATAGTTCCGAATTGCTTTCCAGAATGCTTGAATCGAATTCTAAAAAATGAGTGGGTGAAACAACAAATTACAGAAATATCCCATAATTCCACCAAGAGAATGACAATCATGAAACTATGGTCGAAAACCTAGGAGATATACAACCAAAACAGTGAGTTCTTAAGGCAAATTTTTTTCTCTCTAAATAGGTATATGAAAAAAATAAAGGGACATCAATGACTTGGACATGCAACTAAGCAAGCAAGGAAAATAACAACAAAAGAAATTAAAATTCCCAATTAAATATCAAATTAGAAATCCCAAGGAAAGATCAATAAATTTGAAAATTAGAAAACTAATGAACTAATGAGTAAAGCTAAGAGTTGGCTTTAGGGAAAAAAGCAACAAAATAGATAAAACTTTGGTTAATTTGATAAGAAAAAGGAAAGAAAAAGAAATCACCACTAACAAAAAATGAAAGGCCATAGAGAGCAATTTGGAGCTATGCCCAAAGGGCTGTCAAATTGTGCATACCCTTTGATTCAGCAGTGTTTGTACTGGGCTTATATGCCATAGAGATCCTAAAAGAGGGAAGGACCCACGTGTGCAAAAATGTTTTGTATTGGCAAGAAACTGGAAACTGAGTGGCTGCCCCTTAGTTACAGAATGCCTGAATAAGTTAAGGTATATGAATTTTATGGAATATTAATGTTCCATAAGAAGCCATCAGCAGGATGATTTCAGAGAGGCCTGGAGAGACTTACATGAACTGATGCTAAGTGACATGAGCAGAACCAGGAGATCATTGTACATGGCAACAGCAAGATTATACAATGATCAATTCTGATAGACGTGACACTTCATAACAATAAGACGATTCAGAGCATTTCCACTGACTTTGTGATGAAGAGAACCATCTATGCCCAGAGAGAGGACTGTGGAAACTGAGTGTGGATCACAACATAGCATTCTCACTCTCTTTGTTGTTTGCATTTTATTTCTCATTTTTTTCTTTTTGATTTCATTTTTCTTGTGCAGCAAGATAATTGTATAATATATTGAACTTAACATATATTAGATTATTTGCTACCTAGAGGAAGAGGTGGGGAGAAAGGGGGAAAATTGGAACACAGGCTTTTGCAAGAGTTAACGTTGAAAAATTATCAATGTATATCTTTTGAAAATTAAAAATCTTTCATAAAAAACTGAAAGGGGGGGATTCATCACCCATGACAAAGAAATTAAAGCAATGATTAGGAGTTATTTTACCCAACCTTCTGGCAGCAAGTCTGATAATGTAAGCAAAATGGATGAATATTGAGAAAATTATATTTTTATCTTTTTTTCCCCTTTCTTCCCCAATACATCTGCCATGCAGGTTTCAGTTCATCACATATATTTTTATGTACACACTATGTGTATCTGGACATAACACATACATAAATACATGCATGTATATAGAAAATGATCATATACGTACATCTACATACATACATACACATGTATTTATATAGACATTCATAACAATAACATCTAAAACAATTTTATATACCTAAGTATAATAAAGAATTCTCTCTTAATGGAATCATTTTTAAGTTTGACATTGTCTGAGATGGATGATAATTACGCCTAATTTTTTTTGGTTTTGTTTTGCTGAGACAATTGGGGTTTAGAGATTTGGTCAGGGTCACACAGCTAAGAAGTATTAAGTGTCTGAAGCTAGATTTGAACTCAAATCTTCCTGACTTCAGAGCCCATCCACGTTCTATCCACTGCACCACCTAGCTGCCCCAACCCCTAATTTTTTTCTCAAAATTACTCCTCCCTACCCCAATTGAAATCAGAGAAGCTCAGGGCAGAAAACCAAAAGGATTAATTATGATCTCAGGAGAAAGGTCAGCTCCCAAAGACAGCAGTTTCAGTACTGCAAGGCAAAGCACAAGCTGCAAATACTGGATTATATAGACCCTAACTCGGAAGCCCCCACTCTCTTCTGACCTTTTCTCCCATTAGCTAGATAAGTCCAGGCTCACATCCTAATGCAGAAATATAAACCATCTCCTTTCCCCCAAGTTTTCACTTTCCTTTTGCCCTTTCCCTCCTCCCCAGTGTTTTCATTCTAATCACCATTTTCCTCAAACAGCTCTACCCATTTACAGCCCCTTCCCAGGTTCTTAAACCTTTTCCCTTCTACTTCTGTTCTTCCTTTTATTACCCACACACACACTATTTTTCTTTTTTTCATTCCTGTCCTACTTCCCCATAGGGTGAGACAAGTTTCCTCTGTGAAGCTTAATATGTATGATATTCTATTTTTGAGCCAAATCTGATGAGACTAAGATTCAGAGAATGTTCATTCCCTCCTTCTTTCTCTCAATTGTAATAGAGGTTTTTTGCCTCTTCATGAGGTGTTATTTATCCCATTTTACTTCAGTTTTCCTCTTCTTCCTGTACTATCCCATTTCCTCAGCTATTTTTATATCACCACAATCAAATCTTCACATAGAGGGATAAAAACTTTTTAACTTTTAAAAGAAACCATTTTTCTTTCCTTTTTACCTTTTTATGATTCTCTTGAGCTCTATATTTGAAAATCAAATTTTCTGTTCAACTCTGCTATTTTCATCAGAAATAAATGAAATTCATCTGTTTCATTGAATGCCCATCTTTTCCCCTAAAAGATAATGCATAATTTTGCTGAATAGCTGATTTTTAGCCGCACTCTAAGTTCCTTTTCTCTTCAGAATATTTTACATTTCAAGCACTTCAATCCTTTAAAATGGAAGCGGCTAGGTACTAGGTAATCCTGATTGTGCCTCCTCAATATTTGAATTATTTCTTTCTAGCTATTTGCAGTATTTTCTTCCTAATGTAATTCTGGGATTTAACTACAGTATTCCTTGGAGTTTTCATTTTGGAGTCTCTTTTAGGAGGTGATGGGGGGATTCTTTCTGTCACTATTATACACTCTGCTTCTAGGATATCAAGGCAGTTTTCATTGATGATTTCCTAAAAGAAGTTGTCTAAGCTCTTTTCTTCATCATGGTTTTCAGGTAGTCCAATAATTCTTAGATTGTCTCTCCTGGATGTGTTTTCTAGGTCAGTTGTTTTTCTGATGAGGTATTTTACATTTTCTTCATTTTTTTTTTGTTTTGTTTGACTGATTCTTGTTGTCTCTTTGAGCCACTCACTTACATTTATTAAATTTTTAATTTTTAGTCAATTATTTTCTTCATTTAGCATTTTTTTACCTTCTTTTGCATTAAAGTTTCAATTAAAGTTTTAAATGAGTTGTTTTATTGATTGGATTTTTTCCATTTCACCAATTCTGTTTTTCAAGGAGTTGCTTTCTTTTTCCATTTCATCAAATTTGTTTTTTAAGGAGTGATTTGCTTCAATTTTTGTGTTTCCTTTTCCAAAGCTTTCAATTCCTTTCCCCATTTTTCTTCTCTTTTAGTACCCTTTTTGATTCTTCCAATAGAGCCTTTTGAATCATAGAGCAACTTATTTCACTCCTTGAGGTCTGGAGTTGTTTTGCCTTTAGGGGCTGGTGCTACCAGCTTCCTTCCCATGCTCGATGGGCATGTCCAAGTCCCCTTTCATATTCTGGGCCTCAGGGGCTCACTATTTGCCTTTTGTGGTTGTGTTGGAAGGCTCACAGCTAGTCTGATAAAAACAGAATATGTAATGTATCTAATACCAAAATAAATTATTTAGAAAACAGATTGAAGAGGAATCCATAGCTTCAGAGTAGTCAAATGCCATGACCAAAACAAACAAACAAACAAAGGAGTCTAGACACCCCATTTCCAGATACCATCAAAAGAAAAATGTCCAGATCTTGTAGAACCAAAGGGTAAATAAAGTAGAAAAAGAAAGAACCCACTGATCACATCCTCAAAGAAATCCCCTCAGCTGAAACCTTCTAGGAACATCATTGCCAAAGGTCAGAGAGTCCAGATCAAAGAGAAAATATTTCAAATAGAAGATTTCCAATGTGGATCATAACTGGTGGTTATTGTTCATATTGTCAAAGAGTATAAGTGAAAATCTATGCAAGCAAGAAGAATGGGGAACAAATGACACTTCAGCCTCTTTCTCCTCTGAAATGATCAAAGGAAGGAAAGTTCATACACATTCAACTCGGTACAGAAATTCATTTCACTTAAGAAGGCAACATGAAGGAAAGAGAGAGGGGACAAGAGGAAGGTAAAGAAAAAGCAGATTAAGGTATTATGTTATCGGTTGTGACATTCAGTCCTTTCAATCTTCGGTGACTCTCTGTGATCCCTGAAGTATGTTGTGGGAGCAAACAATCTGAGTTCTTAGGAACCATTACCTTTATGGGCATGATCTACCCATACTGGCTTACTTGATGTCCCTTGAACAGCTGACCCCTGTTGCCAGGAAAACTATTCTCATGGGACACTAGGTGGTGAAGTGGAGAGAGTACCACACCTGAAATCAGGAGGACCTGAGTTCAGATCTGATCTAAGATACTAACTAGCAAGTCATTCTACCCTGATTGCCTCCAAGAACCAAAACTTCTCATGTTTGACAAAATGAAGTTCCTACTCACTACACTCTAGAGAACTCAGTGCCTGAAGATCAGCTATAAACTCCTGTTCTAAAAGTCCTTAACCCTCCAAACTCTTACAATCTTTCTTGTCCTCTTTCAAATTACTCTCCTTTCTGTACTCTTATCCTCTGGACTTACTGGCTCCATGCTTCCTTTCACAAAGAAGGTTTTGGAAAGATTTACATGAACTGATTTTGAGTGAAACATGCAGAACCAGAAATACATTGTATATACGATAACAGCAAGAATGTGCAATGATCAACTAGGAAAGACTTGGTTCTTCCCAGTGATTCAGTGATCCCAAGAAATCCCAATAGCTTTTGAAGAGAAGATGTCATCTGCATCCAGAAAAAGAACTAAGGAGACTGACTATAAACAACTGTAATGAGCTGAAACTGAGCAGATGCACTTGAACAGCCAAGCACTTAAGGCTAATTGCTTATTGGCCAATACTCTATTAGAATATGCTTAGAAAATGGCCCACCCCACTATCCTGTGCTGGCTTGATCTGTTGGTGTATACAGAGAATGGTAGCAGGGATTAGAGGGTGGAATAACAGAAGCTAGAGTGACTTCTGGCTGGGAGAGGAAGGTAGAGAGTCCTGTGTCCATTCTGTTCACTTGGACAAAGAATAAAGATCAAGGACTTTTGCTTATCTTGACTCTGGCTGATTCTAAGATATCCAGGGTGCTAAGTTGGTCTTCACATTTTGTGCCCAACGTGGGACCAAGGACCCAACTTTTACTGAAGAAGTCTCCGATGACCAGGAAATTGGGTGAGTATTTTAATAGACAAATAGAAAACTTACTTTGTCAAGGGTTAAACTAGTTACCTTTTCTAGCTGAAATGGGGCAGATGTTAGGAAAAGATTCTCCCTGGCCCCACCCCACCCCACCCCGAAGGAGTGCTATAGAAAGGATACTTAAGTTGATCAAGGGACAAGGCTTAATTGTAACTTAAGAACAGATTGCTAGACTCTTGGGTATATTAGAACATGTGCCTTCTTGGTTCTTAGAGGAAGAAGAAGTAGGAATAGATAATTAGAAGCTAGTAGGAAATCAACTATGTGAATACTACAATGATAAAGGTCCTCATTCAATTTCCAAGGAAGCATTCTACATACACAACATAATACAATTGGCCTTAAAGAATCCTGCAAGTTATAAAAAAAGGAAAAATTTTCAGAACAGCCAGATGAGGAAGTGTGAGGAAAAAATGGAGAGCAAAGAAGGGATTAATGATCATATTGCCAGAAGGCATGGAGAGTTAAGTGAGGTTCAAGGATGTGGTGATTCTCCTCCCAAGGCAGCTTCAACTCTGCCTGCACCTCCTGACACTCCCCCATCAACTCCACCTTCAAGATGGAGGGAGGAAGTAGTGGGAGGAGCAGTGATACCACCAACATCTCCCCCAGCAATCACTGCCTCCTATGACTAGATTGCAAAAGGTACTACTTAAAGCCACAGAAGAAGGGCAGAATTTAGGTGATTTGAAAATAGAAATGTGTCTTGTGATTCAACACTTTAACTCTTCAGGTCAAGAAAGGAGAAGATACACTCCTTTTGATATAGAAATCCTCAAAGACCTGAAAAGACTTGCACTCTTTATGAGGCTACATCAGCTTATGTTAAGATGATATTACAGAATTTGGCTTATGAAGTCTTAACCCTAGTAACTGGAAATCTTATAGCAAGAGTATGCTTAGAACCTGGACAAAACTTATTGTGGCTTTCTGAATATAGTGAGCTCTGTATACAAACTCAACAAAATTGTTACGTCCCTATGGACTACTCTACCCTGGTAGTTCTTCTTTGAGCTACTCTTAATGCCCGTTCATCAACAACATGGCTAGGCCACACTTACCCATCTTCAGGCGCCAACCCAGATCCCATAGAGACAGACCACCAGAAGGTAGGGGTGAAGCAAAAAGAACTTTATTCTTAGATAGCATATATTTATACCCCTTGAGGTTCTGGGGAAGGGAGGTCCTCTAGGAACCTGGCATAATGGGATTGGCCCAAGAAGAAGGAGGGAGGCGTGCTAAGCTTTGAGAGCACTAAGGAGGGAGACGTGGCACCTGGGGTCAGCCACCGCCTCCTGGGGCTATGCCCCACCTCCATGTAGTACTCGCCTGTGCCTAGGAACCTCTCATCCCTCAGGTCCTCCCACATGCCTTGAACTGCATTGCTTGCTTCTAGAGGCTTTTAACCCTTACATCTCCCCTCTTTTATTAATAAGACCAAATGTTCTCATTTGACAAATGAGAAAGCTCTTCCTTAAGCACCTCTAAAGAATTTTTAAGAATACATATAAAGCATCCTAGCAAAGTAGGCAAAAGCAAAAGAAGCAACAATACAAAATGGCTACATAGAGCCCATGGATACAGTAAAAGGGGTTGGGAAAGGAATATGTTGGATCCAATCACTAAGCCGGTCCAGCAAGGTAGTATCTCTCTGCTATGGCCTGTTTCGGCATCTCTTGGGTCACTTCCTTCTCTTCTTCTTCAGCCCTTGCTTTAATAGGGGCAACTTTCTTTGTCCTTCTTTCTGGAATCCAGCAGCCTTCCCCATCAGGATCTCCAATACATAAATACCCAGCCCTCTCCAAAGTACTAAAGATAGACCTTGCCAATGTCCTTCCTCATCCTTCCAAAGGGCCTTTTGAATGTTCTCTGGCACTTGAAGTGCAGTTTTCATGGAGCTTAGTTTTCTGTCCTATCTATAAGATTGTCCCAATACCAAAGAAGAACTAGAGATCATTACTGATCACAAAATAGAAAATTTCAATTATACCAAACTGAAAAGTTTTTGTACAAACAAAACTAATGGAGACAAGATTAGAAGGGAAGCAATAAACTGGGAAAATATTTTTACAGTCAAAGGTTCTGATAAAGGCCTCTTTTCCAAAATATATAGAGAATTAACTCTAATTTATAAAAAATCAAGCCATTCTCCAATTGAAAAATGGTCAAAGGATATGAACAGACAATTCTCAGATGAAGAAATTGAAACTATTTCTAGTCAAATGAAAATATGCTCCAAGTCATTATTAATCAGAGAAATGCAAATTAAGACAACTCTAAGATACCACTACACACCTGTCAGATTGGCTAAGATGACAGGAAAAATAATGATGATTGTTGGAGGGATGCGGGAAAACTGGGACATTGATGCATTGTTGGTGGAGTTGTGAACGAATCCAACCATTTTGGAGAGTAGTTTGGAACTATGCTCAAAAAGTTATCAAACTGTGCATACCCTTTGATCCAGCAGTGTTACTACTGGGATTATATCCCAAAGAAATTATAAAGAAGGAAAGGGACCTGTGTGTGCACGAATGTTTGGGGCAGCCCTTTTTGTAGTGGCTAAAACTGGAAACGGAATGGATGTCCATCAGTTGGAGAATGGCTGAATAAATTGTGGTATATGAATATGATGGAATATTACTGTTCTGTAAGAAATGACCAACAGGATGATTTCAGAAAGGCCTGGAGAGACTTACACAAACTGATGCTGAGTGAAATGAGCAGGACCAGGAGATCATTATATACTTCAACAACAATACTATATGATGATCAGTTCTGATGGATCTGGCCATCTTCAGCAACGAGATCAACCAAATCATTTCCAGTGGAGCAGTAATGAACTGAACCAGCTATGCCCAGAAAAAGAACTCTGGGAGATGACTAAAAACCATTACATTGAATTCCCAATCCCTATATTTATGCACACCTGCATTTTTATTTCCTTCACAAGCTAATTGTACAATATTTCAGAGTCTGATTCTTTTGTACAGCAAAATAACGTTTTGGTCATGTATACTTATTGTGTATCTAAGTTATATTTTAATATATTTAACATCTACTGGTCATCCTGCCATCTAGGGGAGGGTGGGAGGAGTAAGAGGTGAAAAATTGGAACAAGAGGTTTGGCAATTGTTAATGCTGTAAAGTTACCCATGCATATATCCTGTAAATAAAAGGCTATTAAAAAAAAAAAAAAAAAAAAAAAAAAAGATTGTCCCAAATGTATCATTCTTGGAGAGAGGCAGATATCCCTATCCAGGCACAAAAAATTGTAAGTATATAAAGTCTTATCCACATTCACCTGTGTGGGCCTTTGGGGATTCTGTCTACTTTCTCCCCTTTCTGTTTAAGAGGGTGGCCTTCAGAGTACAATAGGCCCATTCCACTAGGCCTGACCCTGTGGATTATAGAGAATCACTGTAACATCTTTAATGGTGAACGTGGCAAAGGTGGTGGTTATCTGCTTAAAAGGTATAAGTTGGCCCATTGTTGGTTTTATAGTATTAGGAACTCCATGAGAGGAGAAGTAACTATACAAATGTTTAATGACTGAAGGAATGTTTTCATGGGAAGCCACTGTAACCCAAAGGAATCTAGAAAAGGTGTCAATACATATGTGGATGGCCACACAGCCCACATGTGTCACATCCATTTGCCACAGATCATTGGGGAATAAACCTTGAGGATTAACTCCTTTACTGGATGGAGGAGGAAGAAACTGAACACACTGCTTCCCTATCTGTTGGGCTTGTTCCCAGGTGAGGCCATAAAGGCAATGTAGAGAATTACTGGGTAAGTGGAGAAAATCATGGACACATTCAGGGGTGTGGTGCCTGTGAGAAGGAACATTGTAAGCACAATCCACCACCTCATTGCCCCCAAATATGTCTCCTGCACAGCATTGGTGAAAGTATACATGCAGGATGTAAATGGGATGTTTCCTAGTCTATAAAATCAGCTGCAAATCAGCAAGAATGTCAGCAATTAAAGGATTCTGAGGCTGTAAGACAGCATCCTCAATGTCTCTGAGCACTTGGACGGCATATAAGCCATCTGATATGATGCTAATGGGCTCTGGGTATCACTTACATCCTTTCAAGATGCCATATAAAGGCTGCATCAAAGAAATAGGAATAAGGGCATGAACCCTTAACCACTGAATTTGTCCAACCAGTTTCTGAAATAGCTTCAGAGTATTCACCTTGTCTAAGTGTAAGTTAAGTATCTGATTAGTCACTGCAGAAGTCCCCATGCAGAATCCCAGGTAAATGATGGGATAGTTATGTTGGATCTTTTTGGGGACTACCACCAGTCCATGTGGAACAAGAACGCTCATGGTCTCTTTGAGCAGGGCAGAGAGATCTTTCCCACTGCTCACTAATAACAGTATATCATCCATATAATGCAGTATCATGGCATGAAGCCACGCCTTCCTAGTTGGCTCTAGCACTGGCACTATGTACACCTGACACAAAGTGGGACTACAACACATCCCTTGGGGGAGAACTTTCCATTGGTAGTGCAGATCAGGCCCTGCATTGTTTACAGAGGGAATGGTAAAACCAAATCTTTTCTCCTCCTCTGGGGCCAGAGGGATAGAGAAGAAACTATCTTGTATGTCTATTACTGTAACTGGCCAGCCGGTGGGTACTAGATTAGGAGCTGGCATGCCAGACTGTAGGGCTCCTATAGGTCCAATAGTAGCATCAATGGTCCTAAGGTCCACTAGCATTCTGAATTTTCCAGATTTTTTCTTTATAATAAAAACAAGGCTATTCCATGGGCTGGACGTTGGTTCTATATGTCCAGTCTTCAAATGTTGTTGCATAATTCCATGTAAGGTTTGGGCTGTATAAACTGAGAAAGGCCATTGGGGCACCCAAGCTGGCATGTTAGATTTCCACGTTAATGGTTTGGGCTTGATATGAAAGGTGGTGCCCAAACCCCAATGATCTCAATTAAAAATCCTGTGGAGGTGGTATATAAACTGAGGCTCCACAAGCCTTCAATATGTCCCTACCCATAAACTGTACCTAAGACCTGCGACCACCAGGGGTTGGAATATCCCTTGTTTGTCTACAAACTGCCAAGGCAGGTCTTCTGCTGCAATCCCTATAGTATAGCAGCCACAATGGCATCCATTTGAAAGGCACTGGAGCCAACATTCTCACATCTCTTTATTATCTCTTCCAGGCCAGGCTCCCCATCTAAAGTGAGTATGGCCTTCTGGAAGTTACTATTAGCATTCTCCCTGCCAATTTATAAGGAGGCTGGAGGCTTCTCCTCTGACCACTGACCTCTCAACAGCCACTTGTAGGCAGACCACAAAATCAGAAAAGATTCATCACGCTGTTTAATTCTAGTCATTGAGGGCCTCTGCTTTCCAGAAACTTGAATTTTGCTAAATGCTCTTTGAACATACTGGGACACAGCTGCATATACTGCTGCATCATATTGCATTTGAGCCTCATTTCTTTTATATTTTCCTGCTTTCTGTATTATTTGTCCTAAACTTGTCTGGGAATCTCCAAAGCCTTCACAAGCGGGCGCAGAGGGAGTGGACAGGAGACATATCTCCTCAGGAAGGGTGGGGAGGAGGAGAAGGCCATGCCTCAGAGACAGAGGTGACCTTCCCTCTCTTCACTTTCTCCTCCCTCTTCTTATCACATACTTTACTTCAAGGTCATATGTCTCTCTCTTTACTTTCTCATTACTCATCTTATCCCTGCCCCTTCCTGTTATGTCATATCTACTTCCTGCTTCTTCCTCACTACCTTTTCTTCTTTCACATCATACCCACCTCCTTCATCTTCCTGTTTATTTCCTGGTTCTTTCCCACAGCTAACTTCCCTCGGCTCCATTTTATGGGCACAGCTGGTCCGAAGTGAGTGCCGGTTTACGACCCTCATTTGTTTTATGACTCTCATTTGTTTTATGACTCTCTGTTTGCACTTCATTATCTACTTTTAAAGAATTGCGGCTTGCACCTCTTAAAGTGCCCCCAATCACTTGATGCCATTTCGGATGGCACCCAGAACTTCCTTATCATAGGAAGCCATCTGAGTACCTACTACCTCCCACATTTTTAAATTCATTTCCAATTCTGCTTGTTTTACTATTCTATAAGCTTCTTTGCCTGGTACCTCCTCATCTGGGACCCTCACAACAAAATGTCCCATTTTCCTAACTTTCTACTCTCTCTAGAGCAGAGTTCTGTCTCTCTTCCCACCTGTAGGCCTGCTACAAGGTAAGGTCCTAGCCAAAATTGTCCCTGTTCAGGCGCCACTTGTTATGCCCCTATGGACTACTCTACCCTGGTAGCTCCTCTTTGTGCTACTCTTAATGCCCGTTCGTCAACGGCACAACTAAACCACACTTACCTGTCTTCGGGCACCAACCCGGATCCCATAGAGACAGACCACCAGGAGGTAAGGGTGAAGCGAAAAGAACTTTATTCTTAGATAGCATATATTTATACCCCTTGAGGTTCTGGGGAAGGGAGGTCCTCTAGGAACCTGGCATAATGGGATTGGCCCAAGAAGAAGGAGGGAGGCATGCTAGGCTTTGAGAGCACTAAGGAGAGAGATGGCACCTGGGGTCAGACACGCCTCCTGGGGCTATGCCCCACCTCCAAGTAGTACTCGCCTGTGCCTAGGAACCTCTCATCCCTCAGGTCCTCCCACATGCCTTGAATAACCCTTACAAAATAGTCATAGTGGAGTTAATCCTCTAATCACCTATGATCAACTAACAGGTGTAGGTTCTTATGCAGAAATTTCAGTACAGATTAATTACCTCATAGCAGCATATGAGCAAATTGTGCTGCTGCTATCAAAGCATGGGCTTTTCTCCACAATAAAAACAACAAGAGTGAAGCCTTCACAAAAATTGCACAAGAACCAAATGAACCCTTTGCTGATTTTGTGGGACGTTTGCAGACAGCTGCCATACGAACTAATGGTGAAAATGCAGTAGCAAACATTATGATAAGGCAACCAACTAAAGAAAATGCTAATGAGGTTTGTAGAAGAATTACACTAAGATTACACAACGATGCTCCTTTAGAGGAGATCATAAAACGCTGTGCCACAGTGGGCACAAATATCTTTTATATCCAGGTTATGATGCAGACTTCCCAGGATCTGAACATGGGAAGACAGGGTGCCTTTGGCAAGGGACTTCAGAGAGATTCATCAATGCTGTCAGTGTGGTAAAGTGGGCATCTGAAAGCTTGATGTTGGCATAGGGACAGAATGAGAAAACAGGGTGGGAGAACAAGACCCAATACCCCATGTTCAAAATGCAACAGAGGCTTCCATTGGACATCAGAATATAGACTGATTCAGAGAAACGGGATAAGGGCCCAGCCCCAGGGCCCAAGGCAAAAATACTTAGGGCATGATGGCAGCTGATGCTACACCCAGAGAGTGCCTAGAAGTTCAGTACCCAGACATGACTAGTCAGCCAGGAAGCCATCTGATGGGAGAAAGGGATTACACAATCAATTAGCCAGGAAGCAACCTGATGGGAGAAAGGGCTTACAATTGGGGAAAATAGAGTTGTGCAGCTGGGACAACTGAAATACCCCTGGGGAGGTGAAATCTGCTCCTCTCCAGCCTATGGATCCCTTGCCTCCAAGCACAGTAGGCTTGACCATTTCACCTCTTGAGAGCACTTACAAAACAGTGCCCATCCATACACTGATGTGGGAAACTGGGACATGTGTAGATAATATCCCAGTCACTAATACAGGTAGACAGTGTATGACTTGCCAACCAGGAGAAGTAGTAGGTTTACTGATACAGACTCTAATAAGCAATCTGGTGATAGTCGCCCAGATTCTGACTCCAAGCAACAAAACCCAGGAATATGTTGGGCAGCAGCTGTGACAGCTGACTGACCTATGCTTACCATCTTTATAAATGGCATACCATTAAAAGGATTGATAGACACTGGTGCAGATCATACAGTCATTAGAGGTGCCAACTGGCCCAGTCACTGGCCGAAGATTAAGGCAGACTCCTACATGTCTGGCATAGGAAGATCAATAGCAGCTGAAGTTAGTGCTACCCCTTTGAAATGGACTTTTGAAGGTGAAACAGTTTTTACTCCTTTTATAGTTGAAAAATCCCCATCAATCTGTGGGGAAGAGACATTTTACAGCTGATAGGATTACAATTAAGTACTTCAGCTTTTTAGGCAGGGCTGCTGTTGAAGACCTGCCAACACTTTCACTTGTTCCTATCCAATGGAAAACTGATACACCTGTGTGGATAGAATAGTGGCCCTTAGGCAGTGATAAAATTCAGGCCTTCTTAGATATAGTACAGGAGCAACTTGACCAAGGATGTTTACAACCTTCTCTAAGTCCTTGGAATTTTCCAGTATTTGTTGTAAGAAAGAAATCTGGAAAATGGAGGATGTTGACTGATTTAACAAAGGTAAATGAACAGATGGAAACTATAGGAACTCTTCAGCCTGAACTTCCATCTCCTTCTCAATTGCCTAGAGAATGGCCTCCTTGGGTTATAGATATTAAGGATTTTTTCTATTCTAAGGAGGATATAAAAGATTTGCCTTTTCAGTGCCCAGCATTAACTTATAAAAGTTATGAATATACAGTTTTGCCATAGAGAATGAAAATAGCCCTACTATGTGTCAAATGTGTATTGTTGCTGCTCTTACTCAGTAAGCAAAGAATTTCCAAAAGTAATGTACATTACATGGATGATATATTGGGATGTGCACGAGGAAAAAATGTTAGAAGTATGTCTACAAAAGACCATGGAAACAATATGGAACTACAAATTGCACATAGCTCCAGAAAAATTCAAAGACATGCTTCTTTTCAATATTTAAGATATGAAGTATACCCTAAGGTGCTTACATTACAAAAACCTTCCTTAAGGATAGAGAAGCTAAACATCTTAAATAACTTTCAGAAATTGATAGGAGATATCCAATGGATGCATCCAGTGTTAGGCTTGACTACCTATCAATTGCAACTATTATATGACATTTTAAGGGAGATAGTGCTGTAAACTCACCATGTCAGCTTACAAAAGAAGCTCAAGAGGATTTGAGAGAAGTTGAACTGGCTTTATCCAGTGTGGTCGAAATTCACTCAAAAACACTTCGAAATATCAGTTTTACTACACAAGAGGCACCCATAGCAGTCCTTCATTAAAGACACAGTGCAATAGAGTAGGTGAACCTCCCAGCACAACCAGACCAAAGACTTACTTCTTATCTAGTGCTTGTGACTAGAATTTTATTAAATACCATTAAGTGAGCAGTACAGTTATCTGGGACAAGACCTGACAAGATATACACCTTTTATACCAATTTACAAATTAATGTATGCTATGAAACCATCCCAGAGTGGCAAATTTTATTGGTCATGGCTCCAAATTTTACACATGGGTCTCCATGAAAAATAACCCAACTATTACATAATTGGTGATGGATTCTTAAAGAAAAGGTTTCTAAAGTTCCTCTTAAAGGACTAATTATCTTTACAGATGCATCAAAACATAATATTTGTGCTGTATACTCTTGTGACTTAACTATAAAGTGAGTAGTCAGAACTCCTTTTCAGTCCACTCAGCAAAATGAATTGTATGCAAAAATTCTAGTTCTTATTTATTAACCAGGAGATATAAATATAATATCTGATTCGGCCTATTCAGTAGGTATGGTACAAAGAACTGCCACAGCCCAAATAAAATTTGTAGCCTCTAATATATATCAGCTCTTTAAGGAACTTTAAGAGCAAGTGAGAAAGCATCCAGGTAAGATTTATATCTTGCATGCCCACTCTCATAGTGGACTTTCCAGGTCCTATTTTTGATGGTAATTCAAAGGCAGAGAGCCTTCTAACTATGCTGGCCAATACTCCTTTATTTCAAGAAGCCCAAGAATCTCATTTTAAATATCATCAGGCTGCTTGAGCTTTACATTTACAATTTGGAATAACAAGTGAGGAAGCTAGGAGCATAGTAAAAGCCTATACAGCTTGCCTTCCTTTCCACGCTCCTACACTGCCTCCAGGAAGAACCCTCGTGGTTTGAGATCCAG